>NC_051847.1:30805076-30824498 GCF_002237135.1 Teleopsis dalmanni | reverse complement strand
GTTTAAGAAGATGAATAGAGCAGCTCATTTAAAAACTATTTTTAAAAATGAATTCGAAGTTAATATGAAAACATCCAATTGAAAAGAAACTATTATATCTGGACTAAAATGACTAGGAATATTTTAGGAGATGGAACTTTATAGCTACTTTGCACAAGCCACTGACTAGCTTTAAAGAAATATTTTAAAAAAGAAGCATTATTCTTCATAATAATATAAAGGATTGATTGATTGAGTCACAGAGGAATTGGGTCAACTAGACTATTGTGCACTGAAATAATTTTATTAACCTCGTGAAGTATAAAATTAAGATTATAAAGAAAGTGGATAAATTTTTTAATTATTAATAATTAATAATTAATTTTAGTTATTTTGTAGTCTGTTTCTGTTAGTTCACACCTTCCAATAACAATTATTGGCATCAACATTGAAAGTTAGATAGGTAAAATTAAAAAAAAAAAGCAAACTATCCTTAGCAATCCGTTTTGATTCTTAATTCTTCATAATTATAGATAGAAGGATAGCCGTATTATAACCAATTGGATGAATAGACTTAGAAATGTTGTGGCTTTATAAGTTTTAATTAAGGTTATTATTAAAAGAGCAGCGCCTTTAAATGATTAAAGTAAATGTCTGAGAGTTCCAAAACAAATAGATAAAGAGAATATTTCTCTATTTCTGACAATAATAAACAAATGCAACTTTTAAAATCTTAATGTTTTACTTAATTAGTCAGTATTGATAAAATATCTATCATATTATGCAATTCATATACCTAAAATACTAGTTCCCAATTGTATCCGACATTAAAGAAAAAGTAGTTTGACTTAATCTTATATCAGACCGAGGTGATATTAGAAGCACAGCTATATAACAACAACTACATTAATTAATTTGAGGTATCATTGCCTATATTATGATTATATCTTTTATAATTATGTTAGGCATATCATATAAAGGAGTTCAGATATGTTTTTTCTGACAGAAATGGTTGTAGTTGAGTATATCTTTCTTTGTTATCATAGTGTTATCATCGTATTGTTAGTTTTAGTTAATTGTTACATAATTTATAATAATATATTCTAAAATATTATCGTTTAAGTTGTTATTTAATAAAGTTGTTATTTGAAGTTAGTATATGTGGTGATAGATTAGCCATAATTTTGCGATGTGGTCAATTAGTCAAAATTTTACCACGACTAAATAAAGCAAGTATAAGAAAATATTTTATAGATACGAAAAACTAATGAAATAAATACATTTGTAGTTACTATGCTGAAGTATATATAATATAAAGCAGTTTTATTTTCATAACATATTTGATTAAAAAATAAAATATGACCATGAAGATCCGTCATTATATAAAGATTAAATGTTAATAATATAAGTGCAAAAAATGAAGCATATTTTCAGGTTTGTTTTGCTTTGAAATATAAACTAAAGTGAATAGAATCTGTTGAAGATACATGGAAATAATAGGCAATATCTTCGAATTACTTTAAATGTTTTGGATTTAAAGTCAAAACATTTATTTAAATATATTTTGTCTATATGATTATTATTTTGTTGTGGCATCTGTAGTATGTTTTAATGATCTATTGTGCCCATATTTTTATGTTATTCTATAATATCGATAATCAGTATCGATTGTATAGTAACTCTAGCAAAATCTTCTGCAACTCTCACTAATTTTTTCAATTTGTTTTTACTATTTTATTCTATTTGTTTATTAAGTTCCTTTTTCGATTTGAAACATTAACACATTCAGCTGCTTCAGTAAATCTAAACACTGCTTGTTTAAATTTAATCACAAAAAGGACAAAAAGATATATCGTTTTTGTTGTTATAATTAATCCTTGTCACTTCATCAACTCCACACATAAATTCGTGATTTATAAGGATAACAAAACCGACAACAAAATTGCTGATAACATTATCCAACATGGCCTGCTTAATGTAGGCAATAAGTGTTATTGAAGTGCACATCCTTGGATTTCTCATCTAAGTTAGCATGAATCATCAAATCAGCACTGTAAGAATTATGTGAGCTATACATACATATGTATAAATATATTTGTATATAAACAGGATATAATATATTTAGTATATTGTTTGAAATTTTATTGCTGTAACCCAATCAATCAGTCTTAATACTCATTATCCATTCAATATTTTAATTCTACGAACTCTTTTGACGACGTTTCGTTTCATTGTCATTTCTCAACTTCCGTCTGGTGCATCCTTTTTCCTGTGCTGCGCTGAGGTTAACAAAAAGGAATTCACTATAAAATATTGTATTATTAAGGATACACTTTTATGCAGTACTCTCACATGTACTTATACTACTTTATGTACAACCATAATCTTTTTTTTTGGCAATTTGCCACCCACATAATGAATACAAGAAAAAACCTGGACAAAGGATCTGGAGTTCAATAAAATTCGAAGCGATTTGTGTAGCTGAATATATATATTGATTTGTATGTGTTATCTGGTTTATTGGCTTTTGTATTAATTTGTCTCTGCGACTGACACATATTCATCAGCGTTTAGTCAATATTCCGTAGTCTTCTTTCATCGCCAGTCGGGCGCTGTAATGAGGGCGTATCGAATTGCAGGATTTGCCGTTGTGTTCTCGTTTATTTTTGTTTTGGGTGAAACGTTTTGCGGAAGTCTGCACATGCTACGCCGTTACATATGCGCATATTTTTCGAGTATCTTTTATCTTTGCACACTTTTGTGTGTGAGTATCTACGAGCGTGTATCTTAAATGCCTTTTCGCATTGTTGGCCTTAATCGCTTTAAATTGTGTCAATTGTGATTTGAGTTTCGTATGAGTTTTTATTGCCCTTTGTTGGTGTAAGGGGATTACATACCTTACAACTGTTCCTTCTGCTCATCGGCAGTTGTTCCCTATTATTGTTATCGATTATCGTTTGTATTGAGTGAAGTGGGTGTTGACATTTTTATTGCTTTCGATTTTTGGTAGACAGCGCTGCAATTTGGTATTGTGCGTGTCCTGCCTGCGGTGACTTATGCGGGTGTTATGGGATTACGCTTTTCAAAATCAATTTTTATTTAAACAATTTAATTTGACATATTAATTGGTAATCCTATGTTGCGCTGTTTTATTTCTTCATGAAAACATTAGAGCTTGTTAAAGGTATTGTGGAAGAAAGCAGTATATTAAGCTAAAAAATGTATTATATTTTAGATAAACGAAGTTGTGGTGCGCCAATTCAACTATAGTAGGGTGTTCCTTTTAAGTAGAACGAAACTGAGGTTGTTGGCAGGTTGACTGATAGGTCATCGTGGCCTGCATTATCTTCTTAATAAGAATGAGTTGAGATGAGATTTCTAGTCACACTATTCTAAAACTATTTTTGTCTTGTTTTTAAGAAAACTATCTAATAAAACAGAATCGTCTTTGCTTAGACGCAGATGGGATATCTAGTCAAACCATTCTAAAACTATTGTTATCTTGTTTTTAAGAAAACTTTCATTGAATTATGCAAAAAACAATAACACTTTTTAGTGAGAATGTCAATTGGCAATTGTATGAGCTAGTGAGTTCAACCCCTTCCTGATTTACGTCATTTAAAATTGTGCCACATTGACTTTGCGGAAAAATTGCATTTGATAATATTAAAGCATTTTGTATACTAAGAAATCATCCGTAATAGCTTGTACTGACAATCTGTAAGACAGCCCAGACTAAGATCTGAAACATTCTTATAGAATGCTTTTACATAGTGCAGATAAGTTATACATTATATGTGTTGAATAAAATAATACATATTTCCTATATATTTAACTACCTCTTGTAGCGCTACCCTTTGTACCCTTTGTTAGTAGCGTATTTAACATCTCCAGGGGTAGTCTGTATGGCGTTTTTCTAAGAAAAATTCTATCATAAAATTGATAACATGGTTAAGCAAATGATGTAAAAAATGTAACAATTGTCAAAATGAAAACCCGGAACGATAATGTAAACGCTAAATCAACTTTAACAAAGTTCGCTGCCTAAAGTTCGTAATGTATAAACATAGTATAAACCCTACTTAACTCCATTTTATGTATGAATGGTATTGACACTTCAGAAAAGATATAGCTTATTTTTTGCTTTTGTTTTATTAATTATTCATTTAAAGTGTTAAATTTAGAAGAAATGTCATTAACATTTTTTCTTAATTGCTTTGAGAAATTCCATGCAATTTAAAAAATATTCTAAATATTTGCTATAAATGAAATTATTTGAGGTTGAAAGACAAATGACATAAAATATTAATTAAAAATGTTTTATTAAAAAAATTTTCAATAATTTAATGTAAATGAATGATATTGCCAACTTAGCAACATTTTTGCATAAATATATGAAAAATCTTATAAAAATCCCGCTTACCCTGTATTCAATAACGAACAGAAAAAAAATTCCAAATAATTTCATAAAACAGTTTAAAACATTTTATTTCAAATAAAATGAATAGAAATTACTAAAAATTAGTAAAAATTACTAAAAATGATTAAAAAATTAATTATTGAAAAAAAATTTTTGTAAATAAATTAAAAAAATTAATAAAATTAATATCTTTCGTATATGCAAACGTCGAACGTTGTCATAAAACATTGCTGGATCAGTGGTGATGTCTTACTCTGGTAATAATTTTAAGTTGCCATTATTTGTGGCGTTATACAGATTTCTTAATTATCGATGACAGCAACAACAATCAACAACAATCAACAATATCAACAACATTAGCAACAACAAATTAAATTGTTAATAAAACAAAACATGCATGGGTTGGGCAGCGGTTGCCTGCCATTAAAAGGCATTAAGCATTTGAAATAGTGAGGCTGGCAAGACCATAAGACCGCATAATTAGCCAAGTGGCTGAGTCGTTGATTATACGTTTTGAAAATGAGCGGACCACCCACGACGTGCGGTTGGACGTATCTACGGTTACGTTAGCTTTTATGGAGAATAAAAAATTTGTTAGTTTTATGAGGATTTAAATGATGTCTGAGATTAAAATGTAATTATTTTCAATATGTTGGAGTGCATTGGGAAGTAAATCATACACGTTAAGTCAATAACAGGGTCAAGAGGTTAATGTGTGAATTTATACAAAGAAAGAAAATTAAATTTACCTCCACTATAGCAGGTGCATGATAAAGATAGGAAAGTTTAAGTAATTGTTTATTATTAAATTTAATATTAATTATTATTTACTATTATATTGTATTTTCCAATATAATTTTCCTAACTCAAGTTCCACTATTAAGAGTTTATCTATCGTAGCAGCGTGTATCGACAGTTGTGTTCTATATTTGTTACGGAAATTTATGACTTGCAGAAAATTTAATTTAAACATAACGACACTTATCTTTTTGCAGCCACGTTAATTTTTATTAAAATTTAAGTATTTCATTACGTATTGCGCTAAAATAGTTGAGTGATTAATTGCCAAGGAATGAAATTGTATTTCTGTAATGGTTGTGTCCACATTTGAATAGCTATAGCAAAACATTTCACAATAACCAAATCTGCAAATCAGTTGGTAACAATAAAAATAAAACAACAACTAGAAATCGCTTATTTGCTATCAAAATTATAATGAAAAAAAAAATATAAAACACAAAAAACAACAAAAAAATAGCAAACATTTTTTAAAATTTGTTGATAGTAAATCGTGACGTTTTCAAAAAATAATAGTAAAAAATATCGTAAAATTCCACATGCTTTCACTTGAGAATCGAAGCGAAACGTCATTCAGTGCCCCATTGACTTAGCGGGTAAAAGTATAAAGTTAGTAGGGAAAAATTAATTAAATTTCATATTAAAAGTAAGAATTTACTAAGGCAGATGTACTAAGGCCAGGTGTTTATCCACTGAGGTTTGATGTATTTATGAATATAACAAAATGAAATCGGTGATAATATATATTAAGAGTGTCATTTTCTACAAGTACTTTTTTATACTATCTATAGTTTTATAAACAGTGGGTTGTTTTCTGAAGAGGTTTAGCAGTATTTTAAGTCACTTATAATCTAATGATAATACCTTATGAGTATATCAAGTTTGTCAAAAGATTTATATCGAATAAAGACGAGAACATCTCAGAACATATGTTCAATACATATATACCTAATTTATAAAAAGATTTATATCGAATGAAGACGACATCCGCCAACATATGCTCAATACATACATTCCTAATCAGCATGATTAGTAGAATCCTTTCAGATATTTAAGTGGTCGAAAAACGTTGTTTGAATATTACAAAATCTTTAGTATTATTGTTATGTCGAGAGATTAAGCATTGCCACTTAGTGCTCCATTGTAACTCCTGCATGGATTTAAAGTATTTGTCCAAGTCCGATTTTCTCAGTAAATTTTAGCACTGAACCTTCTCTTTAGTATTAAAGCTTCTTTTTGGTTGATGGTTACGACAAAATTTTGAAAACGGGGACAATGAAAATCCATAAGTGCCTATCGCAAGAACATTGCATCGACGAAAAGTCAGTGCAACGTATAATACTTGTTTTGGATTGATGCTAGGCCCATAATTTTTTGCAAAATGTTGAAGATACAATAGAAATTGTCAATCCTGATCGTGGTAGCCATAGAATTATAAATTCTGCAGGCCGGAAGTCTAATATATGAAAGTAGAAATAAAGGAAAATATACTTTCTAAAGAGCAAAAGAGAGACAGAAATTTAATGCTATAGAAGCGGTTTAATCATTCAATTTTTTAAATCATTATTCAATCCCATTTTCCTTCATAGACATGAAGATCCAACAATAACTATACTGAAACTAAACTATGTTTCGTTAATCTTATAACTTAAGTTCAATAAATTGTAGTTATTAAACTTAACGAAAAAATCAGTTGTACTTATGGTTGGAAAAGAATACAAAAACTTATATATATCGACTTATATATATTTTCAGATTTATAGAAATGGAAAAATATTTCGTTGTTCTGTCATTGTAACTCCTTCCATCTTCCATCCAACCTTTCTGTCAATTTAGTTTGAGAATGAATTCTTATATGTATCTCATTAGAAAACAATTTAAACCCTACTAAGTGGTATGAAGACGTCACTATCTTCTTTAAAATTTATACATATTCCGCATATATTAAACGCATTACTTATTTTAATATTTGCTTATCGAAGTTTTGATAATTGATAAAATCCGAAACTGAGTAAATATTGATCAAAATCGGATTAACAAAATAAAAAACAAAAAAAAAATTTTTTTAATATATTCTAATTTATATATATTTATTTTTGTTTATTTTATATTTACCAATTCATCAAATGACGTCACGAATACACCGAAAATATGAATGCTAATCGCGTGTCATAAAAAATGTCATTGTCGAATGGCAAAAGTTGGGGACAAATTTTAAAAATATTTGGAAAACCGCTGATAGGTTCAAAGCACATGTGGACTTATCGTGCATAAGTCCACATGCATGATAAGTCCATGTTCTGTCTAAAAACAAATTAAAAAACAATAGTGGAAGAAACTTTTGAGGCGACGCCTGAGTAACTTACTCCGAGATAGAGAGAGAAATTTGGCGAATTGTGTTAAAGCCTTCTACATATATTCACTAAAAATAAAGTTCGGAAAGTTTAAATGCATTTAGTAAATATGTCTAGACTGATTTGGTGGCCGATTAATTTAAGTGGTAATATTTTTGGTAACTGGTTCGCTATCTAGACCACCAACTCATGACATTTTCAGTGTAAACAATCAATAAAATTAATTATACATGTTGATAACACAATTTAGTAACTTTCAAAATTTTCTTCCAATTACAATATTGTTACTATGTGTTCGTAAAAATAGCAGTTATGGAAAGTAATTTCAGCAATAAAAAAATAATAAATACATTTTTAAATACTTTATGTATATTCCTCAAAAATTGATTGACAGCGAACAATTTTACTCATCGATCCATAATGAGTTTTTGGCCTAAAATCAGAATTTAATTCGTAACTATCGCTATATTCATTTGATTTAATACAATGAAAATCTTAAAGTTGTAGGAGAATCTACTTAGGCGGTAAAAAAAACATAAAATGCATAATTGTGCTCATCAATCTATTATTCTTACTGACTTTTGGGCATGAAATCAGATTATAGTTATCAACTATTATCAATTCATAAATTTAAATGATTCAATTCAAAAAGTCATGAAAGTTCCACAGTACCTCAGTGACGGATTGTTCTTACTGACGAGTATATTTTTTAATAAATGACCTCACTACTAATATTTGTTTTTGTTAAATCTGATTTACTATATATTTTCCTTTACAATATATAAGCTAAAGTAGGTTTAAAATAAATTTGAATCACTACTCGTTCTTCCAAGAAGAGGTTGTAATTGATCCACCCAACGTGTCGGCGACCATTCTCATTGTCTGTTTTCACTCACTTTTCCCTCTAAAATTAGTTGCTCTAGAGTTCTCGTTAGCCTTGTTACGTGATCAAAATAGGTTAAATATGAGTTGGAAATAATTTTCATAAGTCTGATCTTTACATTTAATATTTTGAGTACATAGGCGTGGAGTTCTTAACACTCTTATATAGACCCACATTTCGAAGGGTTCAATCTTCTGTCTATCCAATTTTTTTATGGTCCATGTTTTAACTGCATAGGTGGCTATAGGAAGTACCAAGGTGTTTACAATGCGAAGCTTTGTAGATTTTGTTATAGTTCTATATTCTCATATTTCTATGAGTTTTGTTGTTGCAGATCTAGCCATTGTTATACGACGTTTAAAACCTTTAGAACTGTTGACAGTTGAATAGCTGAAAGACAGATCTATATCTCAAAGTCTTATAATGTTTTTTAGTTAGAAATGAAACTTAATCAATAAAATCTATTGATTATAGCTTTGTTAACAATATCCATAAATAGATACTTCTGCGTAATGGAGGACATGAGCTACCTGAAGTGAAGTAAACTATATCTGTCACATGAATTAAGATAATTTTATAATCTGCTTTAATATATATAAAAGTATATGCGTATAAATTTATAATTTATTATATCAATGGCTATCAATAAATAAATTCACGTTATTAGATAAATAAATGAAATTTGTTTATAAATAATAGTAAAAATATATCAAAAAAAAGGAAGAATGAAAAAGCGTAAAAAAAATTATGACGCAAACATAAATTATTTTTTTTTCTTTTTCGTCTAAATAATTAACTTACTTTTTGTCCAATAATTACGTACGATTACAAAGCTACACTTTCCAAAGTTTTTAATCATTTAATGATAATTTACGATCAACACTCGAAGAACCTATCTTTGGTCATATTTCAGCCTAAAAACAAATTAAAATCAAATAAAAATAAACATTGACCGCCGCTCTGGACACATGCTTAAGAGTTTATATATTTTTATTTTAAATTTTTTAATGTAATTTTATTTCAATATTATTAATTACTATATATGTAGAGTCAACTTGTATGTACATGCGCTTATACGAATATATGGGACTCTCAGAAATACTTTCATTCTGGTGTTCTTGACACTGTTTTCGAATTGGATTTTTTCCGCTGGGACAGCATATGCCGCCGGACTGTGAATTGTTTTGTTTACTTAAAAATTTTTGTATCTCAATGAACTTTGATTAGTGCAATATTTTTTACTGTTATCTCTCATCCCACTTGTGATATATGATTTTTGAATTATTTATACCAAAAACGATATTTGTAAAATATTTTTATTTATTTTCATTGAGTGAGTACGTTTGCCTATTTGCCGGCACACGGAAATACTTGAATTGGGCACGTATTCAAGAAATTTGGTCAATTTTTCGATTCAGCTGATAAGCGAATTATTATGAAATTTTTATCTGAATTTGTTTCGAAGTATTAATCAAGGTAGCCCTTAGGGAGTTTATTTCGATTTCTTAAACTATGATTATTGTAAATAATATGCACTTTAAAATAATTTTTAATGTATAAGAAATATTATTTTGTTAATGAAAGTAATAGTAATAAAATTTAACCAATAAGATCTATTATAACATTAGAGTAGGTAACAATTTTATTCCCCACTCGCGATAATTTATAAAATATACCAGCTATTAACTGTACCTTAATTCCGTTCAGTTCTTAAATAATGCATTCGCTCAACTTTAATTTTAACATTTATAGTTACTTTAGTACGGTATTGTGACTTAATAGTGCATTGGGTATTAAGCAAAAGTTATTGACTACAATAGTTCGAAACGTTCTAACATTTCTGGGCTCAAATTGTGAAAGCGGCAATTAAAGCTGGGGAAGCTATAGGAACATTGAATAGACGACAGTGAACTTCATCTTTCTGTATAAAAGTGAGATATGAGCAGATGAGATGTGTGCACTACAAGCACAATATCGCAGAAAAGCTTTAACATCAGTGCTACGAACAACAGCTTTAAGGATATCTTCAGCGTACCGAACCGTTTTTAAAGCAGCGGCGTTGATGATTAGTGGTAATATTCCTATTGACCTGCAAGCTCAACAACGAAAGACATGTTAATAAGCAAAGCATATAGGGAATAATAATATCGACAGGTAGTCAAGGAGGTGCCGGCCCATAACAATATAGCAGCAAATTTGGGACTCAGATAACCGTCGACGATGTACTGCAGGGCTCATTATAACTGACTTTAAACTTTCAGATTATATAGATCAATAAAACGATTTTGAAGTTTTTTTTTAGTTTGATAATATGTTTAAGTTAATTACGCAATTAGAAGTTATAAAATTTGAAATTTGTCTGCAGAATATATTATATAGTAAAATGTCTTAAGCTGGTTTAGTCTGTGTCATATAGTTTATCATCATTGTTTATATTCATAACTTATTCATAGTTTGTTGTAGCTTTTTATGATTTATAACTTGTCATAACTTGGTTTTAAATGTCATAACCTGTTAGAATCTTTTATAGAGAGATACTCAGCCAATCTTTATAGTGATTGCTATTAAACTTAAGTTTATAATTTTAGCATAATTTGTCATTTGATCTTTTTAGTTCACTTAAAGAAGTATATCATTGTTTTTCATTATTTGTCATTTGATTTGTCTTATGATTTGTCATAATTTGCTGAAACTAAGATCTTCTTTTTCAGATTTTGAATTTAAAATTTAGTTAAGCGCTATAATACAATTTGTAATTTGCTCTCGTTAGTTCACTTAAAGAAGTATATCATTGTTTGTAATTATTTGTTATATGATTTGTCTTATGACTTGTGATAATTTGCTGAAATTAAGATCTTCTTTTTCAGATTTCTAATTTAAAATTTAGTTAAGCGCTAGAATACAATTTGTAATTTGGTCTCGTTAGTTCACTTAAAGAAGTATATCATTGTTTGTCATTATTTGTCATTTGATTTGTCTTATGATTTGTCATAATTTGCTGAAACTAAGATCTTCTTTCTCAGATTTCTAATTTAAAATTTAGTTAATCGCTATAATACAATCCGTCATTTGCTCTCGTTAGTTCAGTTAAAGAAGTATGTACTTGTTTTTTATAATTTAGCATATTATTTTATGATTTATCATAAATACTTATTTTAATTAATATCAGTCTTAATACATCACTACTTCATAGTAGAATTCTCTGACTACAATGGGTGCAGCTTATAATAATACATGATTTGATCTTCCTAATTCACATAAGGACTTTGTAAACTGTAAATTGTAATTCATCATAGTTTGTCATAATACGTCATGACACGAACCAGTAAAAAAATAATAATCATAGTTTGTCACAATTTTTCATAGTATTTCAGGACATATCATAACCCGTGGCAAATTGTCTTAGTTGGACTATTTGCCTTTAATGATGTAATTAAAATTTTATGAATTAAATAACACCCAATAACTTAATAATAATTATTTTTAATAATAATTGAAATAATAATAAAATAATAATAATTTTTAACCGCTCTTTTATTAACTAAAGTGGCTTAAAATTTTATACCTTCTTCTTCACTATCAAATATGGGTGAAGTGGTAGGAGTAGTTTCATCCAAATATACGACAAGCGAGAATGAAACTCTATTTATGTGCAATAAAATACACATTTTTTCCAATATTTTTATTTACACTTTTCCTATGTCAAAACTTTGAAAACAATTTTAAAGACATTTGAGGATATCATCTTTTGCGATTATTAGGAAGCCATAAAAACTTTCTTTTTTATTAATGAGTATTAATAACAAAATTGTCTCTGAAAGTTTTTATGGTTTTACTTGATGACACAATTCTAACACATTAGTTTATTACACAAATCCTTTTTCTTTGATGTTGTATAAAATATCATATCAGTGGTGAGAGTCATACTGAATCCTTATAAATATTTACATATTTCAGCTTGGTTCGATGTTAAATTGCAAATAATTTTACAGTTGAGAGTTTTTTTTATTAGGGGAGAGTGTTATTTCTTTTGAACTTAGAGATATTTATGAATTATTTTCTTCTCTCAAATTATCACATAACATCCACCTAAATGCTGATGATTGAACAGTCAATGTTATTTTTCTTTCTTAAACTCCAAACTTAGATTTAAGACCTGCGGTATAATTTAAAAGTCTGAATTTACATAATTTATATTGAAAATGTGTTCCAATATATGAATGGTTATTTTATATACAAATTAAAGTTGAAACAATATGAGAATTATAATTTTTTATACAACTAAACTAATTTTATTATACAATTTTACTAGATACTTATATATATATTTTATACTTTCTCCATACTTATATGTTACTCATACGCACAAACGTACATTGGTACTACAGTTCAGGTGAGATGTGATTAGCGGGAAATTTAAATAGGGTTACGGATTCAAACAATTCTCTTAATTTAAATATTTCAAACATTTTAGTCTAAATATAATGTTTTTTTCTTAATAAATATTTTTATATGATTTCTAAATCAGTTTTTAAAAAGATTCTCTTAAAAGAGTTTCTATATATATGCCCTTGATATTTTTGATGATATTATGATCAATATTATGATATTGTTATGAACAATGATTTCAATGATATGAGTTTAACTTTGTATAAGAAGAGTTACTGATAAAAGGTTAAAAGTCTATCTCTTTTATGAATTCGTGTGGTAATAATATATTTTATAATTATATCCTTGTTTATTTCATCACCATGTTTTTTGTGATATATAAATGTTATTTAAAACGCTATGTGCAATACTCTAGAACTTGAAGGAAAAATCTTCCCAAGATACAAATGGGCTGTACCATTTGCATGCGCCATTCATACACGACTCAATTGAGTCATATATGGCTACGGACTAAAAAGTTCCCACATACTCAGCTCAAAATCCTGAAAATCCCTGCAGTACGACCAGTTAAGGTATTCCTTCTCTGGGCAGGTTAAAAGAGCACTTAGCGTGCTTTCACTCCAATTGTGTACCAAGTATTTCGTTCGCTCTAACAATGTTTATTGTGCTAGAGATTATGTACTTGTATAGGCTCCACTCTTTAATGCTTGCCAACATCTGCATTAACATAGTACCTAGAAGGGATGACTTCACCAATTAATGTCTCTACAGTCTCTAATTATATGGTCGGGACTCTCAATTTTATTCGGACAAAACTGGCAGTACAGATTACTTGTCTGAACCGTTATAAGTATTCACGGAAGCAGCCATGTCGCGTAAGGAACTGCGTTAATGTGCAAAAGTCCATACTACAGTAAACGATTCAGGTTAACATAAACGAAGTTGCACTGTACTCTTGTACGACTAGAGCTAAAGTTGATATATAACCTACATTACATCAGATTTTGTTCACTTTTTTGATTTATAAAAAAAATGAATGAAATAAAAAATTACAATTTTTGAATGTGCAAAAAAACAAAATATTTTAATATACAGTAAAAATAATAAATTAAATATAATTTTAACAAAAGCTTTTAAGATCAAAAAGCATGATAAGCTGTTGCAACTTAAACTTGCCGCCGATTTAGTCCTACTATGGTCAAAATTACATGCTGCCGTATTATTTCGATTGCGTTGGCTGCTCAAGTGTTTGCCCTCGATTATTATGATTATTGTCTGTTATCGATAAATTCAAAGAAACTGCAAAACGCGGTAGGGGCACAATAAAACAATAAACGAGAATAAAAATTCATACAAATTCATAAAAATAATAATGTAATGTTAAAGTAAGAATGAGAAGAAAAAAAAATAAAACTAAAAATGAGAAAAAATAATAAATCTAAAAAAAAAGAAAATCGAATTGAAATGAAATTAAGATACTTGAATTGCATGGTCAACGGAGCAGCTACAAAGGAGTTGTTGGCAAGCAGCAACTAACAACAGCAATACCAATCTCATCGGTAGCAGCATTTTTGTCTGAAATTACATAGCAGATGCTATTGATGCTGTGTGACTTATGGATTATACTGTATTGGGAGTTAACAATATACAGACAGTTGAGGCCCAGCGGGCGCTGTTATGGCAAATGCTAAAAATGTTAAGCGACATTAAATGAAGCGTACTTTGTTGCAATTTGTAATCACATCGTCGTAACATCGTATCAATTGCCAACGATACTCAAATGAAAATCCGAAAGGAATAAAAATAAAATACTTATATAAGCGAAAATATTTTTTATATTCGCACTGGAAGAACTTAAGCTCTGCTATGCTAAGTAATTGCATTGAATTGATTTCTTGATATTAATATTAAAAAATTGTCTTTGTTGTTGTTGTTGTTGGGATAAATGCCTGAAATTTATCCACAAAATTATTTGTTAAGATGAAATTAAATTGCGTAATCAATTGTGAATGATTTTGTGTAGTATAAATTCATCTCGAATTTATTTCATGATTCAATAAAATTGAAAAGGAAATTATTACGAAGATTATAATAAATAACAGGAAATTAATATAAGTTTCCGTAAACTGATTTACGGTAGAAGAAGGATATTGAAAATATTCCTAGTAAGATTTCTGTTTTAGTAAGCTATATATAAATTAAATGAAATTGTTATAAGGAGTAGTATTGATATAAGAACTTTATGTTTTTAAATAAATGATAACGCAAACATTATTTTTATGTAACGAATATAAAAGGAAGCAATACTGCTCCCCAAATCCATTAGTATTCAAAGTGCTAAACATATCGCCAGTCATAAGATGTCATCAACATATCACAAAAACATTTCCAAGTTATAAAAAACTAATCAAACAACTGCCAAAATTGATCCAAACTAACAACAATTCCTCTTTTCCCAAATCCACTGCCAAATAACAAAAAGCATTTATTTCTATTCTGAAGTATTACCCACCAAGAATGGAGTATAAAGAGTGAATAATAATAAAATAAATGAAATATCATTTTACAAATCATACAAGGAAGCTCATATCGCTTATCACATTCTTCATATGCATGGGGTGCATTTATATGCAAGATATTCCCGCCACCCCTTTTGAATTTAGAATGACTAATGTCTTCATAGCTTCACTTGTCTTTGGAGCAATAAGTCTAGGGTTCTCAGCGAAATACTGGCGCTACATAGCAAACTTTGTTTGATTCGGTACACTTTATTTAATCCTTGGCGTTTATATTCGCTTCCCCTCTCCACACCCTTTCTCTGTTTCAATTGTTTTTTCAACTGTCAAAACAGTCAAGTGGTTTCATTTGAAAATTTCACGGAACTTCGCTGAGTTGCCTCAGTGTTTTGGCATTTTTTCAAAAGGGTTGTGTCGCGTAGTAAGTGAACATAGCGATTCCATTATGAAATACTACAGAAAATAGCAAAAAAAGGGGTTAGAAAGTATTTGCAAAGTATTTGTTACAAAATAAACTTTTTTCTAGAAATGTTTGCCAATATTTTTAAAAACTTTTTCATGTACTAAAATTGCTGACATTGAGTTGAATGACCGATTTTTGGCATTGAAAAATAGATTTTGATTAAGTATTAAGAATTTTGGTTTCGAAACTTGGACTCAGATAAGCAAATAAAGTAATAATATTACGTGAAATAGATTCTCATTGCTCTGAAATAAATTATCATCGGTTTAGAATTTTTATGGCAGTAGATTTAACAAAAATGGAACTGGTACCTAGTGTAAGATTTGTTAATGGTTTGGAACTGAATTCACGTAAAGAAAAGGCTATAGTGGAGATCTTATGACATAGATTAAACAGTAACCATAATTCTTAAAAAGTTATATTATTATTATTCATAGTTTGTTTGTTAGTAAAATAAGTTTGAAAAAAATATACAAACCCCAAAGGACTATGTCTTAAATAGTGCTCACTTGGAAGTCCCGTAATGCATGAAATTTTTAAAAGTTTTTAATCATTTGAACTCTGTAATGATGTCCTTCAGGATTATGACTTATATGGTCATTGGTCGGAGGTTTGGAATGCAAAAAATGTTTAAAAAGTTTTGAATTAATTATATTTTGCTTTGATATTCTTATTGTGCGTTAGTGTCTTTCTAAGGCAACCGATTATTTTAACCTATTGGTTATCATCTGCATCTTTAAAAATATTTCTTTGCTAAGACCTACCATCCTAAAACAGAGTCGTCTGTTATCTCTTGAGATAGGACAGCAACCCAAGTAATGACCTAAATTTTCGATTTCTACTGTATCACTAAATAAACATACGCCCCTTAGTTGTTGTCCATAATTATTATCATTTAGTGGAATGAGGTCCCATCCGACCAATTTATTGTATTTCTATTAATTCTAAAATTGAGATATTCTTAAGTTAATGGTGTATCTTTATGTATATGTGTGTATTGTTATTATTTTTACTTTGCACACAGTAACTTATGTCGGTGTATTTTTTTTTTTTTTGGTTCCAGCTAATGTTTTTTATGTTCTGATCTCATCAAGTTCATTTTATATTGTGCTCCAAACTGATTTAACTCATGCCACTACCTACAGAGCACAATATATAGTTTAGTTCGTAATAGCTTCATAGTATTTAAGAAACGAGAAACAAAAAATTAGATTTGAAAAAGTACTAATGTAGAAAATCGGGCTTTATGATTACTCTTGGAAGCTTCTTCGTCGGAGAGGATTTAAATTTCAACCTTGCAAATGTAATCCTGTGTGGTTTTTGATAGATATGGATAATAACATACAATAACACATATAAATGAATATAGATTGTTAAAATATTAACTGAAGATGTTCGAATAACTTTTAAATCCTTATAGTATATCTTAAGTACAAACAATTATGTATAAATAAATATGATTTAAATATATAAGCTATTGAATTTCAGAGACAGAATTTATGAAATTATTTGGAAAATATACCAGACATGTGATTCAAAACATGTTTCTGCCTTCTTTTTACCATATATATTTTTTAATTGCTTGTAAGTTACAGTTAAATGCTACATAAAATCACTACATTAGTTTATAAGTATTATATCTATATTTTCAGGTCTAGCGCTGAATATGAAATATATAGTATTTCTTAAGTTGTTTAATATATTTGTATACTAAATTAGAAAGATTCAGAAGCAAAGTTGGCATACTGTTGAACTTATTATAATATTGAAATAAAATAACGTTAAATAATATACTATTTATGGATATTTGTAGAGGATTGGTTATATAGACTGTTGGAGAGAATATGTTTATAAGATTTTGTTTTGAAGACATCAGACTTTTTAAAGAACATATTTGTAGAGTGGTTTGATAATGGTTTACAATACAATTGGACTGTTGCTACAATTATTATGATATAAATAATCATACTAAACCTCCTCCATACTCAGATTTAAAGTGCATAAGTCTGATAAAGACATGTCTTAAGGTTCTATTAACTCTTTTTGAAATGATTCATGTAAAACCAATATTTTATATTTTTGAGACGTTACTAAAAACAGATGATATTTATTTGTATTTACTGGATATATATGTGTGTGTAATATATAATTCATTATTAAATTTTTGTTTTTTTGTTAAATAACACCTTTCTGTTATTATTATTATTTTTATTATCAAACAATGTGTATTATTCTTTAATTTCAGTAATTTACTGTAATGTAAAAATAATATTTTTAATAAACTAATAGCAAAATATCCTTTAAGGATTTGCATGTTGCACGTTTAAGTCATATTATCGGTAATAACTGACGTTTAATAGCAAATATAGCAATTCAAAATATTTCATCAAGACTTTTGCAGGTTTTTGAAAAAAATTATGAGCGTGCAACATGCCATCAACAAAATTAGTAAATATTTTCCCTACACTTAGAAAAATAACTGGTAAGAAAGAAGATATGTGAAACTTTATTCTTCATAATATTTGCACCACGACGTATTTTTTCGTAGTCGTAGCGGGAGAGAAGGTCAGTATCCTTATTTATAAAATAGCATAAATTCATATATTCTTTTATACATTTTTTCTTAATATTATAAAAATTATTTTCAGTGTATTTAAACATTTTTACACTGCCAAAAAGCACATAAAGCAGCATGCAATCGTGTTTTCGTATCCGGTAACCCCCAGAGTAAAAAAAGCCAACCATAAAATGTTTTATGGTCAACTTCCGTTAGAATATTGGCAACTCCGATATGCATCAGCATGGAGCTACAAAAATTGCTTTGGAGTTGCATAAAAGGTATTGTAGCCAGGAAAAAAATCTATTTCAAGTATGAATTCATAATGTGAGTTTAATTTTTTTAGCATTCTCTGGTATGTAGGTAATCTCTGTATTTAGGATTAACGACTAAAGTAATTACATCGCATATTTCATGTACATCTGAAGTGAGCTTTTACGGCAGCTTCCGGTATATTGATTGCATTTCACTGTATTGAGGGTTTCCAAATGAATTTCGAGTGCAAGGTTAAACACGCCATTTATTTCAGGTTTTTTGTACGCCTTTCAGAATGGGTGCGGTAATTGCAAGGGGCCGCAATGTTTGCTATTAGCAATTTCTACCACCGCTCATAGAACTTCACAAGGGATTAAGGTACTTTGTAACTCATTTCTACTGTAATCTATTTAATGTATTTATAATGGTCTTTGGACAATATTATTTGTTCTAAGATTTTTTTTTTGATTCATATTGCTGAATAAATAACTAATCTAAATTTTCCAAATTATGAGAAGTAGAAAAATAATAATTAATATTTGAAATCCTTGTAACTATAGTGCAATCTTTATATAAAAAGTGTTTAAACACATAATTTGTTTAATTTGTCTCATCTAAAATTCTAATTTCTAATTTGTGTGATTTGTGAAGACAGATTGCTACACGTTAAAAATATATTGCAGATGGTCAAGATAACCATAAGTCCTATTTTCAACAATAGCTGCTTAGTGTCTTGACGATTCCGTTCTTTAAAAATGTTCCTGTTTAATTTTATAATCCGTGACAAAGATTTTATTTAGGGGATAAA
>NC_051847.1:30794985-30804976 GCF_002237135.1 Teleopsis dalmanni | reverse complement strand
CTCTCTTTGCATTTCCCTACCTAACAGGGAGTTATCGAGTAGTCTTGTTGATTGATTGCTAGTCAACTGTAGCTTGGCCATAAAAGTCATTGCTTCCTTTTTGACTAGTAGGTGAAGTGGGCGGAGCCCCAATGCAACCTCTAGGGCTGCTGTCGGGGTAGTTCTCATCGCTCCACTTGTCATTATGCAGGCTAATCTCTGCAGCTTACGAAGTTTATCTATTACAGTCTTCTGTTGTGCTTTTTTGTACCAGATAGCTGACCCATAAGTTACAATTGGTCTGGCAATAGATGTGTACATCCAAAGGCTGAGTTTTGGATTAAGGCCCCAGTGCTTACCAATGAGGTAAGCACCTTGCTTCTATGTTCCTTTCACAAATTTTTAGTTTAAAGTTTTATGTTTCTTTTGATACATGTAAATTTTATCTTACTATGTATTATTATCTGTCGTATCTTTCTTTTACAGATCAACGTTACTTTAATACATTCACTCATTTGTTTGAATATTTTTTTGTTTTATTCTCTTTTCATCTTAAGCTTTATCTTTCTATTAACGATCATCTCATCATCTACTGAATCTTCCCTTGTTTTCAATTCTTCATTTACATTAATATACCATCAAATTTCATCATATCAACAGTTTTTATATTATTCTCTTCCTTCTTTTTTCTTTTTTCTTTCTTCTTATTATCATATTGTCTTCTGTTTGAACTTTAAGATTTTCTTATTTTCTTGATCCTTTGTTTATCTCATTATCTAAGGTTATGTTATTCAATGTTTTTTTTCGGTTTCTTTATCTCCAAGTCCATTTTCTTAATTCATTTTGTCAGGCATGAAAGTTGATGTCGTATAACCCTGTATTTCAAACAGTATTTATTTCAGTTAAAAACTTCCCAAAAAGCTTTAATTGTAAGCGGTGCAAGTAATATAATCACATAATTTATGAGCATTAAAATTTTCAACTTTATGACTTTAACTAAAATTTTCGTATTACTGGGTAATGTTGTGACAGCAGGAGAATAAATTGATAGAATTGTTTAATAGCTTTCTTCGTAGTAGGAAGATAGGAACAAAGTTTCTAAAATATCGATGTCTCGAAATGCCTCTATTAGTATTTATACAAAAACAAATCTAATATGATATAATTACATTTTGGAAATAAACTTAAACAGAGATTACTAATATCAATGTCCAATATAAGATATGCCAAATATATGAGTCACTATTGTAAGTAATAACTACTTAACATTAGCAAGTAACTGCCAATTCCTTAAAACTTATTTAAATTACAATACATTTTCAACAAAAAAAAAAAAGAATTTATTTAGCAATGAATTTAATGCTTAATCACCTTTTAATAGAGCATCTGTTACCTTCGATATTTGCCTGGCAATAGAACAGATGTAAAATCTAATATACTTAAGACGATATGATATTAAAAAAAATTGTCTGACGTTTTTCGCAGAAATTATTTAGTTTGACTTACTTTTTAAATAAATAATTCCTGCTAATTTTTAGTCAAATTTTAATCTTCAAACAAAATTCAATTTTCACTCCTAAAAATTATGCATGAATCTTGCTAAAATCCATTCAAATGCTAATCCGATACTATTTTACATAATAACTTCTCAAAACAAGCATTTTTTATCTGAATCTTTTATCTTCTTTCATTTCGTTGCGGAAATTCCAATGTGCCAAGAAACATTTCAAATAATATTTAAAAATTAATAAAATATTAATTGTATTTTATTATAAAAATTAAATTTTTTAATATTTATTAATAATAAAATCTGTTATATAATAACACACATGATTCTGTCTTTCTATTTGCCATTTTGCTAAAACTTTATTGGCAGTATTTGTTTATTCCCAAAAAGAGAATAATAATTAAGATAAATGAAGCAGTTTGTCAATTGTAGTTTAAAGCTAATTTAATTGAAATCATATCTGTAGATTTTACACTACTATTAGTACTACCGGTTATATACCAATAGACTGACACATATCTGACATAATAACACATATCTTAACAACATAGTTTTAAAAAAGTTTTATTAACCTTAAGTGAATCTCAAGCACACAGAAACATATATTATAATAAGGTCTATGGATCTACTTGAATAATCCAAATTGCTATATATATTATAATCTCCCAGTCATATTGTTCAAGGCGAGTATTTGGCTGCTTCTAAGACTGGATATACTACGAAATAAGTTTAAGACTGGAAAATGGTACAATAAGTGGTCAAATATATCTTTCTCGTTGTTATCTAAGGTGAAAAAATATCATGTGAAGCAATTGTAACCATATTCCCAATTTGACACTGTAAATTTTTTTGATGACATGAATTTAATGATATAATAATAATAGATATTAAACAGAACTTTATTGATTATTTTAATCAATTTTTCTGATTATTTTTACTTATCAGTTTTTATGAAAAAATGTAAAATAAATATTTAATTATTTATCCCTAATGAAATACACTTTTAATTATTATTTTAATGTAAAGGAGGTATATACATTACAACTGTTATTAATATTATTTGAAAAGGGGTAGTGCACTGTGACCTAAAAAATCTATTCTGCCCCTTAGTTGGATTAGTGTGTTTCTCCAAGTCCGATTTCTTTAATGAAAGACAGTATAGAGCATATCTTTTCAAGTCTTGTGCGCTTATGATTCATGAAAAACCCTCCTAGTTGTTTCCTCCGCTTGTGTATCAGTGCCGGACACTCCCCAAGCACATGATATGCATTTTCTCTCTTTTCTGTACAGTACCTGTAGTCTGATTACTACAGTGACCGGTAAATAATTTTTAAAGACAAATAATATGAATGCCATTATAGCTGACTGACTGTCAATCAATATTGCAATTTTACGCTTCCGGTAGTAATGTTCGAAGTTGAAACTGACGCATCTATCTATCGCGTATATTTCCGCTTCAAAGATGGTTACATTTTTTTCCAGTGTTTCCCAGTATTTTTTGCCTGGTCCATACATATGTTATATATGTCAAAGAAATTTAATGACCAAGCGAAATTTGTGTAGGGTATTTAGTGGCGTTGCAAAATGTCAGCATTGGGCGCCAAAAGTATTGCCTTTTGTTATGCAAATTTTTATCTCAAAATATCAAAAGTAAAATTAATGTTTTTTTTACCAAATTTATCTTTTTTTATCAATTTTATTAATGCGCTTTATAACCGAAAAGATATATAACTTTTTTTTTATACTCGATACATCTCGATTTTACTTTTAAAGTAAAAAGCATTAACACTTGTTGCGCTACGCTTCGGCGCCAAATTGCGGTTTTCGAATTTGAAAACTCAAAACTCAACTTTATACTAATTTATTTATATTATTTGTATTTAAATATATTTTTTAACTAAATATTAACAAAAAGTGTTAAGACTTAATTAGCATTTTTGGCAGCCGTTTGACACCTTTTTTGGTTTTATAAATATTTTTTTCTTCTTAATTTTGTTAACAAAATTGTTAAAATTGTTAAAAACCCAAAAGCAAATGTCGCCTAAAATCGACGTTATAAATGTAAACTTATTTAATTTCTGACAAGTGTCATTTTTCTTATGGCATTTGCATATTTCCAATAAACAAAAAAAATTAACTAAAATTTTTTTCTTATAAAAATTGTAAGAAAAAAAATTTTATACGAATTACAAAAACCATTCCTGGTTTTGGTATCATTAATTTTAAGCAGGCAATAAATCAAAACTACTTTGCATTTAATCAGACTCTCTCAGCATTTCTTGTGAAAAAAAAACATTGGAAACAGTGGAAAAAATATGCGTCTATGATAGTTCTATTAATATTTAATGATTTATTTTTATCAATACTGGTAGTTAAATAAAGCCATTATAGAAGCCAGTCGAGATCTTTCTATTATGGAGAGCTTAAGCTTAGCTTCAATTCACAAAAACCGTAAAAATACTGCATAAAATGTTCTCGACACAAAGCTCATTTCAATTGTTTCAGGCTTAAGGCGAAGGTCTCTAGACAATCATCGAATCCAATTTTTTGTGCTACGAAAATTTATTTATAGAAAATCTATTTAAAAACATTTGAGGATTAACTGTGCAGTCAGTTATTTATACGGTAAGAAATTATTTATAGCAGTAGTACGCAAAACTTAATTCATTACTCACCACCCAATACTGTTTATAATCCTACGATTTGTCTACTAAGCAGTTATGTTCTTTCATTGACAGCGAACAGATTACATTTGTCAAATATTTGTACAGCCAATGGCAAATCCATTAATTTTGTGTAAAAAGAACAGTAGAACGTAACTATACCATGGTCATACGAGGACGTACTGAACTGTTTACACCCTTCACACCCTTGCTATCAATTAAAGTTATGTTAACTTCGTCTAGATGTTTGTAACGCAATGAAGCTGAAATAGAAAATCACAAAAACTATATGCAATAGCATAAATAAACTAATGTTATGTTTAGACTATTGTGTTTAAATCGACAAATATGCACTAACATGTGCTATTTTCCATACAAAATTCTTACAAAATCCATACAAAATTCATACAAAATACATACAAAATTCATACAAAATCCATATAACATCCATACAAAACATAATATAATGGATTCCCCACAAAAACCGGTATATACATACCTTGACGACTAAACCTTGTTAAAGCCTAGTCTTATATTGACGCCTTCTATTTGTGATTAGGATTACCGGATTAGTATTTCATTCAAACTTCCTCTGTAGATCTCTGACCTTGTGCCAATAAGTATCTATTAAATGGCTTAAGTAAGTTAAGATGAAAAAACATAAATTCTTTGAGTTCAAATCCCAGCTCGATTGCAATTTTTCAAAAACTCTTTTAATTAATTACAGCTCTTTAGCCGTTCGGATTTAATTTTTGGAAGATTTTTGTTTTAAGCTATTAACATGAATGTATACAGTCTACCTTTCAAAACTATAAACAATTTAAACGAAAATCAGACAGTTTTCTTAAGATGATAGTTAACCCCACCAACCATATCAAACCAGGCCACGGGTCTATCTGAGTCGCAATACCTCTTCTGGTCAGCACTACTTTTGTAATAATAATAATTCAAGTTGCTTTACCGCAATCAAAACTTTCCATCGCAAATTGAATAGTTATTTATAAAAGGATCTTGAAACCGATTTGGACTTTCGATATGAAAATTTGTCGAATTACTGCAATCTTATATATGGAAATTCATATTACAACATTTCGAATTAAGAGTTGTCAAAAGTATTGTTAACTCACACTGGTATATTGCCTATGTACAGTTAGATCGAGAACTAACAGTAAATAATGGAGCCAGTGCTCTATGATTGAGAAACCTTTCTAACAACCAAACTATGAATAATCCTACTGGCTTTAACCATGCTGCTAGGTTTTTAAAGTTGCATTCCAAGGACTTCTCTCCTATCCTCATCTCCCATTGGAGCATAAGGAATCTACTATCCTTTTATATCAGATTTTGTTATTTGATTCTCGGCAGATATCATGCCAGGAATAATTGACTTCTCTTAACTTTTCTTCAATTGTTCTCTTCCAAGTTTTAGCCGACGCTTCGGGTGGACTGCCCAAGTGGCTGCCTTGAGGATTCCAGCTCAAACCTTATATACAGTGCTATTTGCATCATCTTATCCCAACAGTAGCAGATAATTGATTCGTAACGGCCCTTAGGTTGCAGTTTGTAATGCGGTTGGGTTGCCACATTTTTAATATTTTACGTGAACATTTATTCAAGGACTTGCATAGCCATTTCTTTTGAGCTGTTGAATGTTGAATGTTCTTTCTCTAAATGCTAAATCGTATTTTCTAAATATTAAATATGGTTTCTTTTAATATTCTCGAAAAGCTAAAAGCATTTTTCTTTCTAACATTTTTATTGATATATTATAAAAACGAATCCAAAGGCTTAAAAAAAGTAGCCCAAATAACATTGTAAATATTATAGTAAAATTGTTTATTGGTTGCGTCTCATAAAACATTTTTAACATTTTTAAACGTAGCGTTAATATAGCTAAAGCCTATGTAAGTGTATCTATGCTTATATAAACGAAGACCAGATAGTGAGCCATATATATATATACGTTATAATAATAAACTATAGGGCAATTAATAAATGTACTCCTCTATTATAAAGTGTGAAGCCCTAACAAATTTATCAACGGATTTATTTTGATTTAATTTACTATTCTAAATTTTTTATAAATTATGTTCGAGCTTATCGAAAAAGTTCTAAAAAACAATTTTATGGTTCAGCAGAAATTAATTTAATGGATTATCTAATATAATAATTCTATGAAAAATTATAGTTGTAATAAATTTTAAGAATTGACAAAAAGTTGATTTTGTTCACAGAAAAATAAATTCACAACGGCGCCTAAAAATTTATGGCTTTTGCTAAAATTAGCCAATTTCTGTGGGTGTTGCCGTATTTCTAAATGATCGAAATACACAAATGGAAACGAAAATAAATATATATTGTCTTTGGCTATATCTGTAGCACTACTAATTATTTTATGACATTATAAAACCACAAAAATAAAAAAAGGCTGATTATAAATATTATTTCATTCTCCCTCTTTTTAATATTTTTTTAAAAAATTTTTCAATTGCTTTGAAATTGTATAATAACTCATAAATACTCAATTAATTATAATTATATACATATATTCTATATCATTTTTAAAAAATTAATATAATGCAGTATAATACAGTTCCATTAAAAATGCTGATGGCATGCATCATTTATCTTCTCTTCAATTTCCATATTCGTTATGATTCATCGTGTACATTTGCCATTTTATTAACTTTAAATGAAACACTTAATTAATTTTATTGCTCAAAAACAAATTATTTTAATCTGTTTGGTTTCGTTTTATTGCATTCCCGAGGTGTCAGAGCAATTTGTCAAATATTTCCCTATCACCAAAATGTTTGATGGCCAGAGAACCAACAAAGACATATAAAAAGAATAAAATTGTTCTTTTCTTTGATTTTCATGTACAGCATTTGTGATATTTTCTGATTTATTTAATTTTTTTGTATATATATTCGGTCATAAACCGAACCATTAAAAATGATGGAATGCTCGGTTAATGGCTAGAAATGTGCGGGTGTTTGTTATTGGTAATGTTCTCTACTGCCGCATTTACGAGTGGTGCAGGTGTGAATAGGAACGTGGATTTTTAATGTCTGCAAACGTTTTCAAGATCATTAGCCATACACTGACCTTCCGCATTCTCAAAAAAAATTTAAGTACTCGCTGCTTTCGTTTCTTTTCATTATGAAATCTTCTTTCTTCAAACCCAAACACAAACCCATTATGTTAGCCGTGAAATCTCATTGTTTGTACTGTTGTAAATCAGTGAGAAACAAAGAACGCCCATCCCTTGTTTGAAGGAGTCTAACATCAAAAATATTAAAAAACCAGATTGTTGTTTAAAAGGTGTTATTTGAGGTTATGTGCATCTGAGAATTATTTGTGAAAATTAACACATAAAATGTTAGTTTTTAATGATTTCAAAGTGTGCAATTCGCATTGGCGCCAAAATTGCTAAAAAAATAACATTTTATCTACCATATATATCTGATTTTTTAAGAAACACAAAACTAACATTAAGCTAAGTAACAAGTCTCTTGTAAATTTCAGACTTTTTGACTAAAACAAATCCTAACTACATAATTAGGTACAATACACTGAGTGTATCATAGGTACCATATACTACTTAATAAGTATATCATAGATACAAATTATATTTTATCTGATACAGTTATGTAGATTTCAAATATTTGAAGAAATACTTCTTGGTACATCACCATTTTATCATATTGCTATTAAAACCTGAGGAATACCTGAGCACTGTGAATTGTCGAGAGAAAAGTTCTTCGTATGATCTGTGATCTTTTACGATTTGACGACGATTATCACATTCTAATAATCTACAAGTTCTACAACTTTTATGACAGCATTGATATCATTCGGCAAATTAACATTCAGTAGTTTCACTGGAGAATGGGTAACGATATTCCTATGAAAAATATGTTTGAAGCGACAGTTGGAAGAAGAAGACGTAAAACACTCCACTATGTCACCAGTAGAAATATTAACTTGCCGTAGCACTAAACGCGCTTATTATACGATAATAAGGGCCGCAAGCAGCAGAGATGGCTTTATTAGCTTATTATTATTAACAGGAATTTGAGAATTCCATATCCCAACAAAAAATTTAAATCTACATATAAAGAAGTTTTTCTATTGAGAATTAAGTATTTTCGTAAAACACCAATTCAAAACTTTATACCTATAAGGCTTATCTAAAATGATAGTTAAAATTTTGTTTAAAAAGTGAAGCATGGGACATTTATAAAAAGGCGGGGCTGACCCGCAATAATCGAGACATGTGACTGCTATTCTCGTGTCTCCTAAAAACTTCTTAAAATAATAAAATTTCTCCATTCTTAAATCAGTAAAATAGTTTAACAATAGTAGATAACAAATAAATTAATAACTAGTAAATTTGTTTATTGTTATTATTTTTCTTATATGTTATTACTTATCATTACTTCAGATCATTACGAATGCATATATATCTAACCCAACTTACTTTGAGCTTGCCTGTAAATGAACTAGTTATACATTATACTACCCAGGATTGTTAAGTTACTTCACTGATTTAAATGTGACTCATCCTAGTGAGTGTTCTAAATAGTTAGAGGTTATTGATATATGTAACTTGATTCAAGAGTTATTTACATTACTTTAACCAATTTATTTCTCTAAAAAATGTTATGAGGTCTTCGAAGTCAATTACTGAACATTCTCTAGAAGTTAGGTACTTTTCGTATACAATATTTCAGTAACACCGTCAAGTATTAAAGACTGTTTAAATAGTAAAAATTAAGTTAGGAACTGCAATATTGTTTAATTTTATATCATAGCTTCTTATATAAAAAAAAAATAATTAAATAAATTCAAGGTATATGACACTTGTGCATTAAGGAATCTTCTTTCAAGTGATATAACCTAAAATTAATTCTAAGAAGTTTTAATAAAAAAAGATTTCATGAAATAAAAGCAAAGCTGTACTTAATATTGAAAAATAAATAAACAACTTAAAAATGTGGAAAAATGTCAATATTACAAATATTGTATCTAAACAATTTGACAAATTACCCATCCACGCAGGTGGTTAGACAGGTCGTCGAACATGAGCTTTACAAGTAGAACAACAACAAACACTGACTACCAAAGTCACTAATAATAACAGAAATTTACATAAATTCTCACCTTTTCCACTGGACCCGCAGCTACTTCAGCCGCAGTTGCTGCTACAAGCAATCGTCGATTTTTTCTCAACATGTTAACAATTTTTCTTCTTCTAATATTTAAAGAAATACAATCCACTTGATATTTTTTAATACAGTGTTATACAGGTTGCCAACTTCAAATTAAATGTATAGAAATCTATATAAATAATGTTCTCTTATATATCTTAAAGATTCATTATCATCACAGTGAAATGAGAATAAACTAAAGATTAATTATTTAAAAGTTCTTCAAACTTCATATGAACACCCTGTATATAATACCAGTTCGTTTTTTATTGATTTGCCGTTCTTACATATTTTTAAAGCTTACAACGGTTCTTTTTCTAGTTACATGAAGTTCTTCTTCATTTTCCTTTGTTTGCTTTCAGATGTCGGAAACCTTCTTTTCGTGCTTTTGAGAGCGCGCTACTTTCAAAAAGAATTTCAACGGGGGGTTCCATGTAATTTTTATCCACTCTAATGTAAACTTGTCCATTTATAATTTCTAGAATTTATAGTTTTTTAATGAGCTGCATTTCTAATAAAAGAAATTTCTTCGTCTTACCGCTAACAAGATACGAAATTTCATTTCAATTCAAGCATGTCAAATATTTCTGTCTATTCAAACAGTGCCCGTAGGGTCTAGGCCGGTGCTT
>NC_051847.1:30781959-30794885 GCF_002237135.1 Teleopsis dalmanni | reverse complement strand
GAAAAAGTACGAGTTGCAGACAGTGGTGGTATCAAGTTACCCATTGTAAGTATGAATCGAGTTAGAAGCACAATTTAGAATTCATTATACGGTGTACCAGTTTCAACTAATTTTATTTTATTTCATTTTTTTTTATATTTATTTTTGGATAGCAAATTGTAAAGACAAGAGTAAAGATGTAGCTTATTTCTGTAAGGCATTTTGTATTGTCGTAGTAGTCCTCTTTAATTGGAGAACTGGTTACCAAAAATGATGAAAAGGGTGTTCCAATTGCTGATATCTTAATTAAGTAGAAGTTATAAATTTTTTGGTGGTTTTCGTATTTTGTAGCAGAATAGTAGTATATTTATAGTAGTGTTGTATGAAGTAGTAGCAGTTTTATAAATGCGGAAATTTATTTTTTCTATAAAATTTTATGTAATTTCTATACATGTTATGTGCCTTGTAATATTTCTTTTTTATAACAAAGTAAAAGTGTCAAAAGTTGAAGGCCGTCCAACTAAAGCGGCACATGGGTAAGGTTTTTGGCAAAGCGCCCAAATGTATGCATGCAGAAAAAGGGCGCACAAAAAAAAAATAGTGCCAAAGTTAAACAAAAAGTATTGATTAGACCACATTTGCAATACTAACTTATTTATTTTCATCTGCAGGCTAAAATTGCATACAAATATAGTGAAATTAAAATTTACTAAAATTATTATTAAAAAATTTTAAATACTTAGAAAATATGTTAACAATCGGCGTGGTTGCGTTATATCCTTAATGGTTCTCCAGAAATTGCCTATGTCATTTTGCTCCAATATGTAAATTTAGTTCTTTTTTACACAACTATTATTTTTACTAAGAAATTTAAAATTTTAGTTATATTATAACCAAAAAAATACTTAATTAGATTCTTTGGATGAAGAACAATTACTAGTAAGTGTTTTATTCACCCAAGCTTCATAATTAAAATGCTTTTTCAATGTTAAGTATTAATTTTTCTTTACCAAATTGTTAAATATTATCTAATAGACTAATATATAATGAACTAATAAAATATTTCAAAATAATTTTACCATAATTTTCGTGATTTGATTTTATTTAGTAACTATTTTAAGTCTGCTCCTATTGTTAATTCAAATATAAATCACTGGCAGTTTTTGTTTTAATGATATTTTGAGTACTTAAACTGTTTAAAAATCATGTTTTTTTTATCATAAAAATTTTTATACAAACTCTAAAACTCTGACTAAATAACTTAATTTTCCATTTTTAAGAAGAAAAGAAAACAAAAGCTATCTCTACTGGAGTTGTCAGTTGCATCTTTTGCTGGCTGCATTTGAGTGCGCCTAGTGACCTAAATACCACAAACTGGCAACTTTGTTACTAAAGTTGCAGTTAAAATGTATTGTCATTAAAATGTTCAACAAATTTTTTTAACAAATGAGATATATTCATATATATATATAAACATATATATATATGTACATATATATAAATCAACATTTTTACGCAGCTTTTAATGCCGAAACTCTACTTAATGCCATGGAAGACACTTCACTCATGTAAAAAGTGTTGCATTTGTCGTATCGTGAAAAAGACACATAAAATATAAAATAATATATGAATAAATAATAAAATATAACACTTTTATTAGACAAAAGAATATATTAATAAATATATGTATATATTTATATATATGCTGCAGTGTATATATGTGAAAAAAATGCTGTTAAGCACTTAAGTTGCTCTCAATAGTTTCCTAGGCTGCTTAAACATAATTTTATGCGCTTTTTTTACGACACTCATAAGCACTTTATGTGGGTCTTTAAACTGATAAGTCCAAAATTGAAAATCTATAAAACTTTTACTATTCTTCTCCAATTATTTTTTGTAGACTTTAATCTTTTATATTCAAAGGCATGAAAATAAATATTTTAAATTTACATTTTGTAGAGTGTTTTGCCGTCACTGTTAACCGTCTAATGCCAAATATCACTGAAAGTAGCATGAAACTGAATAAAAAATAATCCCCAAAAAGGTCATTGATTTCAGCTTAAAAACCACCACAATTTCGTTATGAGGTAGGTTAGGTTACCTTTCCTTGCCTTTCCATTATGTACGACAAAAGGTATCAGTGTAAAGCACAAAGCTGGTGTCAAAGACGTCTGTCTTAGCAGGAAACTTTTGCCAATGTTAAAAAGTGAAAATCTTAACGAACTAAAAACATAAAAAATAAACCCAGAATAGAACGCACTTAAGCACACACTCAACAGAGGGTCTTAAGAAAATAATAAAAATAAAATATATACACAAAAAAAAGTCCAAAAATCAATATTGAAAAGTGAACTGAACAAATTTGTAAAAATATCTTAAAATCCAAGTGCAAAAAATCATAAATTAAATCACATTTCAACGAAAATCGCAAAGCGCTCAGATATAAATTTTCTTTGTGGTGTGCCAAAAATATACTAAAATATATTTTTCCTTCGTACTACTTGGCGCAGTAGGCAGTCCTGACGGTACACAAATACTAGAAGTAAAAAAAAATTATTAAAATTAATTTTTGTAAAAATTATGAAGTGAAAAAATTTTGCCGCAAGTCAATTTGTTAGTTACTAACATGCGATTTCGGTTTTTTATTGCTTTTCAATTTTTGGTTCCAGACAAAGTTTAGCCAAAAAACTGAAAGAAGTTTAAATATATGAAAGCGTTCCACATTTGCTTTGGTAGTGTGATTTTTCGGTGTTCGGAAATATTTAGACAACATAAATCATAAAATTAATAATTTTGGTTAGTTCACGCGGAGAGTTTTAAATAGCTTAGCTCGTGTTTTACAAATTGACGGTAAGGAACCATCGTATGAGGAAATATCAGTAAGGGTAAACAAAATATGTTCCAATCATTCCTAACATATGAATATATGAGAATTTATGAGAAATCGACAAGAAAACTTAAAAGAAGTATAAGGGGTTTTTAATGACTTAGCTCGTGTTTCACAAATTGAAGGTGAGATTAAATATATACTGTTCCAATAATTCCTAACATAGGAATAGTATATGAGAATTTATGTCAAATTGATACATTAAAGGATAATTGTAAGTAGCAATTTATTTTTTGAAAATAAATTTGAACCACCTCTTAGAAATGGATGTTTGGAGAAAATTTACACAGCGATGTGGAAATTTCATTCCCGTAAATAAGAAAGACAGATGAGAGTACGAAGATTAATAGGTATAGCAGGCTAGGTTTGCCTAAACCAGAAAGCATGGGAAAGAACGTTACATTTATTTAGTAAACATTATGCAAAATTAAAGCATTTCAAAAAATATGAAAAATTAAAGTATTTATTATAATATGTTAATAATATTTACAATAAAAATGTGGAATTGAACAAAAAATAAAAGGGTTATGTGGAGTGTCACATATCGACTATAGATAAATTTTGCACTAACAATTGGCTTAAATCAAACAAACAACATACAGTCTATGTCTTTAATAAAGAAATTTTTAATACTATGGTTTTAGAGGTTTCTTTCTGATTTAGATCAATTGTGGACAATCACAAAACATATGACTACAAATCTTCACCGCCTTTTAGGTTGTATTAGAAAAACTCATCTTATTGAGATTTTAAATCAAACTAAATTATTAAGTAGATTACCTGCAATTTCAGCTGAGTCCTACTTCCCTTGTTATTTATAAATCGTTTTTTGATTATATATATATTTTTGATTTATTTATCTTTTAAATATACTTGTTTATATTACTATAATTATACAATTATTATATTACATAATTATAATTATTATAACTTACATTAAATTATTAATTTAAATTAATTTTATAAATTTTATTAATTGCAGGCTACCACAGTTCATGCTCAATGCCAGGAATTTTTTTTTACTGATGGTAAGTAAAATAATTTTGAAATTAGTATTTTTAACTATATTTAAAATTATTTTAAATATACTACTTTTAATAATATTTAACAATAATGTGAATGAAGACATCTGTATATGAACTAATAACGTATTTAAAATACAAGATAATTACAAAAAATGGCAATAAATTAATTTTAATACTCCTACAAACTAAATGCCATTAAATAAAACTTTAATATAATTGTATTAAATTAACGATATTAAATGAAATTAAATTCTAGTATATTATATGTACTATAATATGTAGTACTTTTTAAAAAAAGATTTGTAATAAAATGTGGAAATACTTTTTCTTGATATGCACTTAGACGAATAATTCCAGAAGTCAGGACGATAATATTTTAATAATGAATTTATTTAAAAACATATTTGGTGACAGCTATTTCGCAGTATTTTAGTATTTTTCATATGCAAGAATACGTTATTTATACTTCACAGAAATAATTATTCTTCATATATATAATGATTTAACAAAATTTCTATCCACTATTCACTTAACAAAATTTTATAAAAACAAATAACCTCCTTTACTGCACAAAACAACATCGTTGATGTTGCAAATTTGTTTTGCTATTATTTGTGCATTTCCGTAGTTGCAATAATGCAATTATTAAACATTGGCATTATTTAGTAGATTTGTTTTGTTAAATTAAATGAAAGCAATGAAAGTGTAGTTCCTTTTCGAAAAGTATATGTAATCTTAATTAACTTAATTAGAACTTGATCATACTTTCTACAACTATCGCTAATGTTATCTATTGAAAAGGCTTATCATCTTCAAGATTTCAGTTACTATTTTTCCCTATTTACGAACTTAGATTTTAATTGGCAAAGTATTTAATCATGAAGGTTAGTTTTATAAATTTTTACCTTCAGATATATTTCCTATTACTAGTAAAAGTCAAACAAAAAAAAAAAACAATGATAATGTCACTATCAGATCTTTTGTAAGTTTAAATGCTACAAAATTGATGATCTTGCCAAACTGATAGGCCCTTGAATAAAAAACTGATATTCGTATGTGCTTCGTATGTCTTTTCGATTAATAGACCTCAACTTCAATCTAATGATTACAATATAAAAAACTCAAGTAGCTGGCATAGACGATTGTCGGAAAAATGTGTAAACTAAATTTACAAAAAAAAAAAATATCGAAAAAAAATTGTTTTGTCGACTGGAGCTTGTCAACACTTAACAGTCGTACAGTCGTAATGGGTAAACGACTCACGTCATTGAACTGTTAAAAGGTCGCTCGGATAATACAGAAGAAAAAAAACAGATTCGAAAATCGAAACTACGCCTGACATTTGTAAAATGCGTACGATACGAGGGCACCCTGGGTGTGCATGCATGGGTGCGTGAATGCGTGTGTGCTTGCCTGATTATCGTATGGGAGCTCGCGCTTAACAATATCAATAAATTTTTTTTTTTCTCAAAAAATTTATTTAATTTTTATTTTATTTTTTATTTTACACATAAACCTTATACATTTTTTTCTGTATTTTTTTTTGTTTTGGTCTGGCAGTAACACTTTTGGACATGATAGATTAAAATTCGATTTCATATAAACACATTGTTGATGTATTTAATTTCATTTTGACAAGTAGTTGTCATCTCTAGTACATAATATATTTATTTTTTAATGATTTATAATGTCGACGGACGGTTTTGTTTGTAGTCTTCAAGTGTTGAAGTATGTGGAGAACTTGAGACTTGTCCCAAAAAATGATTGGAGAAAGTAGTACTTTTAAATAGCACGTGTAGATATATTATTGCACTTTTGTTCGGCAAGCTTTGTATATTGTTTGCTTTCTAAAGCAAACAAAATTCTATACTTCTTTCTGTATGTTATACTTAAATCCATCTACAAATATGTTATGTCATTTTGATGTTACCAGTGTTATGATATCATTTGTTTAACTTTAGTATAATTAATGAAACTAAAAATAGCAAATTAAATAAAAATCAGTCATTTGCGCACTTCCCTCATAAAATCCCAATGTTACTATTATTATTATTTGTATTAAAATTCCACATTAATTCTCTATAACAATTTATCACATTTTGTCTATTAAATGTTTAACAACTTTTGCCTCTAAAAGGAAATCACGCTTAATACGCATGGCACATATGTAAACTTAAATATTTTGATTGATTACTTGGACGCAAAAAAAAAAAAATAAAATACAAAAAAAAATTGAAAAGAAAAAAATTGTATAGAAAAATATTTGCTCTTCCAAAAAGTTTACTTTTCCAAAAGTGCAAAGTACAATTAAGATGAATATTTTAACACTTGAGCTCTTTCTAAAGCTACCTGGCTTAAGTAACTAACATGAGTCTAATTGATAGCAGAAATTCTGTTTAAGTCTTAAATTTCGATTGGGTGTAAAAAAAGTACAATATTTACTTTTGAGTAATTACACGCTGCTCTTCCACTTACTATTGAGTAATTGAAGCAGAGTGGTCAGTATATATAATTGTGGTTCAGAGTGAAGAGTGCTTGTAACTTGCTTTGATTGATGTTCATCAAATCCTTATATAGTATGTGAGAAGTGCGAAAGTTAGCAATTTTTTTTATATATTGAAAATTGTCTTGTTTAATTGTGGATGATAAGTAGGGAAATTCCCATAAACCAGCGCGTGGCTTAAGTTTTTGGGTGGGCAGCAAAGAGTTTGACTAATTGGAGATTGATTGATCAGCCTGATGCATTAAAGTTACTTAAAATCGTATTTATAAGGCTCACAGTATGTGCTTGAGATTAAGTAATATTCATTATTGTAGGATAAATATTTCAAAAATTTCTAAATAAATCATTGAGAATTTCGATGAAGTCATTAACTTTTGAGAAGGTCTATTAAAAATGTTTGGTGATTTTTTTCGAGTCAATATTTTTTATTTTAGAATATGAAGAACATTCAGAACTAGCAGTAAGTAAGTAATTATGAAATTGTATGATATACCTAAAGAGCTTAATTTAGGTCAATTAAATATTTTGCTCGTGAATTGGAGACTCACGTGTTTGCACTTTCTTTACAGTACAAATTATGGGGTGAGAAATGTGTTGGATTGAGCTATTTATGCTACTAACTATGTATGTTTGCCTGGAAGATAGTATAGCAAGTGCTTATAAAAGACTCATTAATTCATATTTGTAAATTTTTTAAACTTATATTGTTGTATAAAAGGAAATATACTAATAATTCGGAAGATGTTGAAGAATAGAAAAAAATAATGGTATAAAGTATATTGCAGTTAGTGATAAGAAATTAGGGGAGGTCATAAATGTTTGAAGAATTGAAACTACTACAGTCTTATATAATTTCGTTATTTATGTATATGTTCAGTACTATTTCATTATTCTTACTTTAGGATATACCAATTTGTAGTAATATATAATTACTTTTCAAAACTGGACTTACAATGGGTTATTCCAAAAAGTTCGAATAGATCCATCAGTTGGAATTATATACTTTAACAAATTCGCCACAAATTAGATCACAAAAAATTATAAATATACTAACGATTTCAACGATTACTTACTTTCTTACTGCGGTCCTTCTCTCCTAGTAGAGAATAGGGCCTCAAAATTTCAATGATTAACTAATCATAAAAAAAAAGAAAAGAAAATTTTATTAAAAATCACACGGTTATTACCGCACTTCAGCATATTTTTTACTTTAATTTCCTCTACTGTCGAATGTATGAATGAATATTTTATATGATAATTTAATCTGACACTCTACTCTTATCAGTATTCATCTTTTTTTATTCATTTTAATTAAATATTTAATTAAAAAAATTTTTTTTTTTAAATTTTATTAATATTTATATTGGAGTATTTAACTGAATGAATACCGCTTTGTTTACGTGAAGACTTGTAGTGTGAATCCCATTGTAACAGGACTCCAAGTTCAATTGTTTGTTAAAAAAAAAAAGAAACCAAAAATGCAATGAAAACAGTGCAGTATCTGAGAGTATGAGTACGTGTGCATTTTATTTCCGCACCATTATTTTTCAGCTTAAAAAAAAAATTGAATTTTATTATGTCATATATTTTATAGACAATCGTATTTTTTTTAGTATATATCACATGTACCAGACAGTATAGTGTTGTACTATGATAACAGTTCAACCAGACTTGGTCAATGAATTCGGTTTTGTTATTATATATCACAACAGTAGACCAATGATAATTAGTAATTTTAAAAATTTAATGACAAAATTGAGTTTGGAACGGATAAATGTATATAAATGTATAAGGATTACGATATATGTAGCATTTGATTATACATGTTCACTTTTTTTTTTTTTTTTAAAATAATTATAGGATACTTAAATCGATTTTAGTCCATGAACGGTAGTTAAATGTATTACTTCAACAAATAAGTCAAGAGTCTCCGATTTGGTAAACCAAAGCAAATTGGAAGGAACTTGGTTAAAATCTGTCGTAATGGCATGGACTATAGGATTGAAGTGCAAATTAAATCCTTTGGCGTAATATGCTCATGTACTCAATACTTTTCTTGATCCATACATATATGTAAGCTCTTTTGGCAAAACTATTCTTGTGGCTGCTTCTTTGAAGTAAAAATCGAATCCCCTAGCGCAACTCACGCACGCAGTCAATGCTCATATTGGCTCATATATATGTATGTATATACACAGTCTGTAGTAAACTCCGCTTGTTGATTGAATGAATTCCAAATGATGTAAGGATGACTCTCTACTCGCTGTACTTTTATAAAATATACTTTTAATAAAACATACTAACAAAATATATATAAATATAGATGTAGAATAAATCTAAGGTCATTCCAGTGATTTGCATTATCTGTTAAGTTAAATAAAAACAATTACTTTTTCATTTTTACCTAGCAGAATTAGCATTTAATCCTATTTGCAGACACTGCTAAAAAAGTTGACTTTTAAATCCTTTTTATTTTTGTTATTTCTGCAAACTTACTTACTTACCAGCATACGGCATAATACACGCAGTCTATAGCGACAGTAGTTGTTATAACAGTAGTGGCCATAATTTTGTGATGGCACATTGCACTTTAGCATAGTACCATAAACGAGAGACATTGAAGTTGAACGTTGTATCTATAAAGGCAACCAACTTCAATGGAGTTGAGCAGGCAATAAAAAAGTACTGAAAAGAAATAAAATCGAGCAGCCAGGGAGTTGGATAAAGGCTGCGTTAATGGAAATTTATTGAAATGCATTCATGTTGAAAATAGATTTTGCATTGCAAATTATAGTTACTGGTAGTATAATACCCCATTGAGAGTGTCAACTTTAGCTGTAATACGGCTAAATATACTCGTATATATGTATTTATAAGCTTTCCTTTCAAAGGATCTATTAAAGTCATATGATATCTTTTCTTGCCACTTAATGCAGCAGCTTATTTTCAATTTGTCATATTATGTTGCTGATATGAGTTTATAAATGTATTTATTATAAGCTCTTGAAGTGCTAGTAAGAAATTGTTATATCTTATGTGTGTACTTTACATATCTTTAACTTTTATTATTTAGAATAATATTTTAATAATAAAGAATCATAAATATTTTTTTTAATTTTTTATGTGAAATAATAAAATTCTGTTCAATTAAATAATTTGAATTTATTTCTTTATTGTGCGATTAAACACATTGAATTTAAATAAATTAAACATATTTAATTTATTTATTATAAGTATTAGAACCTCAAATTACACATATATTTTATTGGTATTCAATTTTTGTTATTTTGTGTAGTTAGTTTTAAAGGAAACATTCTAGGAAATGTGTGGAGTTGTTTATTTAATCTTGTAGAGTTTGAAGTTTATATTAGGCCTTTTAAGCATGTCGCAAAAGAACAACATAAAGTAAGCACTACGTTTGATGGCAACTCTGGAAGAACCAGAAATTTGAATAGGCTTATATATGCAAAACACGTAATAAAATTTAAAGTCTTAGTTTCGTAAATGAGTACAAATATTATATTTTTTACATGATTGTGAATAAAATTTGTATTTACATGAGTATTTTTGGTCTTGGCAACCATGTGATTTGAGCTACTTATTAGTTAAGCGGTTTCAAAAAGGTTGGACTAAATAAGCCAGCAGTGATGGTGTTTCATATGTTATTTTTAAAATAAGCGGTTGTTCTTTTATGAAATGCTTACAAAAGAAAGGACCTATTATATACTAGTAGGTAAATGACTTATGCATTTAACTACATTATATACTTTTACAACTACTCACAGATTTTATTTAATTTTAAACATTATTTTTAATTATATTCTTTAAAAATGAATAATTGTAAAACTTGTATAATTTCAATTAACTAAAGATTTTCTATTTAAATTTTTAGGTTATGTTTGCCTTTGTAACGACAGCATGTACAAAAAAGACAAACGATTATGTTATAATGCTAAAGACCCACAATGGGCGAGCACTACACATAAATGCCGGTGGCAAGGTGATTGCAGAAGATATATCGTTAGCACGTAAGTAAAAATATTTATTAAAATATTTTTCTTTAAATATAATTTAAATATAAATTTCACAATAACTTCAAACGCAATTGTGATTAAGTCTTACAGCAGACGGAATTCAAAAAGCAAGAATAAGCTTAAAATCTTGTAGTCTTGTATTTTGAAACTTTACTTGTATATTTTTTTGTTTTAGTTTTTTTTTCAAAAATAGAATTAATATTTTTCTCGTGATATTTAATTTTTTTTTGCTGAATAGGCTTAAAAATATTTACTATGCCAGCGAAAATGTTTACACCTACAGACCTACAGACCAAAGCCATGCAGTAACGTCAATAATGAAAAATTGTTGGTCTTAATGCAATCATAAGCCGTGTTTTCTTATTATAAAAATTTGTTATTTCATTTTGTTTACTCTATATTATAGATATTTTTTAATTTTTAATAAATTAGACTTAAAGTCGCCTGTATTATTGCCATGTCAATTCATAAATAATGCGCTCATTTGTGGCAATATGGCAGCGCTGTACGCAATAAATTTTCATTGAAAATTTAAATTCCTTTTTTTATTATTTTTTTTTTATATTTGTATTATTTTATTTCAATATTTATTTTTTGATTTGTTAACGACAAGTTAAAGTTAAGAAATTAAAAAACTTTTAAATTTAATTGGCATTTTTGCATATTTTCGTGAACCCATTGAATTGTCTCAGATCGGTTGTGCCGCTATACACAAATAAAATTTAATAATAAAAAATTTTGTGTAGACTTAATTAAATTATGGTAATTTAATATTTTTTTATTGATGATGATTTAAGACTTCTTTACTCTGAATTCGTATAAAAATATTTTACAATAAAATTCACATTCAATAATAAATATGATTCATTGCGTTTTATTGTTATTTTTCTACAAAACTTTGGGAGATATTCAATATGTCTACACAAATGATGTGCCGACACTGGCGCCATCTGTCAATTATGGTCTGTGAATTATTTGTATTTGTTGGACGTGTACATAAATTTAATTTTGCGGTTTTTATTATTATTTTAATTTGACTTTAAATGGTATATACAAATTGTTTATAATTATATGATTAAAATTATTCATATACTTGAAGAAAATTATAGTTTTTTTAGATAATCAATATTGTTAGCTGAGGATGTAGGCGTCCTCAATTAATTTGTAGTTTGATATTGTCATAATATTGACTGCTTATGTCATGAACTAGGCTATAATTTGAATATCCGTCAGATGCAGTTTCGGATTTCAAAAAAATATTATTACTCAGTAATTTAAAATAAAATTTAATTGGTTGTATGCAATGAGATCAGAGGATGTATAAATATAACTGTATGTATAACTATACAATGGCATGTAATAGAAAAAAATATAACAGGGTTTTGGGTTCGCAGTGTAGTGGAGCGCTAGGATTAGAATACGTAATTAAAATTCATAAATTTGTTTACAACGGGACTTTATAACATTGATACTGATACTGACACTGACACTAAATATTAATGATTTTTAATGAGTTCTAATGAGAACTTAACGAAATTTTCAGCACTTTATTACAGAAAAGGATTAAATACTTTTTTATAAAAACGTAATAAAACAAGATTTCGGGTAGTTTTTCTTTAATACGACGAATTTCTCTCGAGAGAGATTTAGTAGCACAAATCTATTTACATAGACTCATTGCTTACAATTAAACGAAGTTATGGGCTTCCAGTGAAGTGGATCTTTATGGTCACTCAAGATCTTCAATACTACAAACTCTTGTGTAAAGAGACACAGCACCACAAATTCATATATAATGGACTAATACTAACATTTAGCACTTACCAATTAAAATCACTCCTTTACTATCTCTACAAAACTTTATTACTTGAAAGGCTTATATATAGGAATAAAATAGAAAATAACAGGGCTCTAGGACAAATTCATTTTTAAAGAGATTCAATTCCACAGATTCCTCTTGAACCAGCACTTATAAAAATACAATCAAATCTCTAAGACTTACTTTTATAGCTGAAAGATTTAAATACTTACTTCAGGTATTTCTTTTAATATTAACAATAATGAAAAATTTTAAAAAAATATATCATTAGAAGTCTTTCTTCCATATTTATAAAATAAAAAATAATGAGCTCACTACATTGTATTCTTGCCAACGTATTTTCTGTAAGTCTCCAATGTCCATAAATGCTATACATTAATAAATATTGAGTTTTTATCACTTCTAATAATAATCTAATGATGCAGTTCTTACTGAAAAATATTTTAACTTGAAGTACCCGCATTAAAGAAGTGTTTGCTTAATTTTCTTTCACATACTTCAATTAAGACTCTCCAATATTCTATTATGCCCGAAAATAAAATGTACAAATCACTAATTGTGCGATAGAAATTCCCATTAAATAAAACATTAATGAAATTGGATAAATCATTCATGAATTTTTCGATGGAACTCATCTACTCAATAATTAATTAATCGCATTTATTGATAAAAAAAATGT
>NC_051847.1:30764723-30781859 GCF_002237135.1 Teleopsis dalmanni | reverse complement strand
ACGGTAAGTAAGCGGAAAAGAGAGGTAGCATGCGTGAAATAATTCCTGATTAGCTGATATAATTTGTGTGAGAAAATTTGCCTTATTTAATCCCGCTAAGCTAACGGGATATACAGGGATTTTATTTGGATCTTTAGGGCTATGAAATTATTAAATATAAATATGTTAAATATGGCTAAGAAAAGTTTTGGTTTCTGCAGTTAAAACCTCTACTTAAGTTTAAGTTATTTTATTTATGAGTACGAATAATATGTTATGCTTAGAGCCATTTAACTTAAAAAGTAAATATGTATGTAATATAGAAAAATGAAAGTACATGAGAGCTATAAGAATTTGTTAAGTAAAAGAAAAATTAAGAAAGCTCCATTTTTTTAAAGTAAAAAATTATAAAATTGAATATCTAGGTTTTTAGAGAAGTGATATACGTCATAGATAGTTTTACTTAGAAGATTGGTAAATTGATCACCGAAAGAAGAGGATATATAAGACAACAAAGTACACAGCCTGTCAATTTCTTCACGATAAAATTTTAAGATAGTCACATCAAATCATAAGAAAGTCTATTATCTTTCATGAGGCTATTAAATTGTAGTCAAAAACTAAAGAAAAGAAAAACTATAAAATAATCTAAGAAACTACAGAGTGTCGAAAATAAATCAGTACAGCATAGGGACTGTCATGCTAAGGTACTATGGGTGCATTGAAAACATATTCTATAATCGACAAGAAGTGACTTCTATGTTAGAACTAACAAATCTACATATAGACAATCTATATATAGACATCAGAGCAACAAGAAGAGCATTCCATTCTGACCACCAAACTTCCTCTTATAAATGAAGGGTGAACCAAAAGTATATTTTTAAAGCCGTTAAGAATCTAAGTTATTTGTATTTGTAACAATTTCTTACTTTTCAGATACGCATAAGAAGGCACCTTCTTTTCCTGTAGCTTCATAAGGATTTGCTTAAAAGAATTGAATGGAAGAATGTAGTTCCTATACACAAGCTTTCAAACCATATTTCTTGTTTATCGATGCATCAGACTACATTACATAAGGTGATAATAAAGCGATGACATTAGCCAGATAGTATAGCCAGACAGCTTTAAAATCTCCAAAATCTGAGATTACCAAATCCATGTTGGTTTAAAACAATAAAAATCTTATATGTTATCAATGACAGTTCTTTTTTTCGAGTTTGTTATTAAGATAAAACGAAGTTATGGCTGAATATTTGGTCATGAGAAATTCGAAGGTCACGAAACAGCTGATTCGCTGCACAAATTTCTTTCATAGGATACGATCTTTTTTGCCGGATATCCAGACTAAATCAATTATTAGGATCATAGAATATAAACTATTTAAGAAGGTATTGGCTGACTTATTAGATCTGTGGCCTAAGGTAGTTTACACAGCTAATGGTGTTATAATTTTTGTAATTGTTATATGCTATGAATACGTATATAGGCAAGTATGGATGTAAATATATATAAAAAATGGTAACAAGAAAATATGTTCTTATCGATTTCATTCTATGATTAATAATTAATTCATTAATTAATTCAAAAAATTGCAAGAAAGAAGCAAATACATTTTGTCAGGTCCACTTTTGGTGAAAGAGATTTGTATGATTTGATATTGAGGGTGTGTAGGTCTTATAATAATTTATTTTATTGTACGCAATTATCGTTACAGAACCTTCAAGATAGAGGACATTTAATTAAGTGATGAAACTAAGAAAATTGGTTTTCATACTTAAGTAATTACGTTTAAAAATTTTTATCTAAAGCTTTCAAGAATTAGTTTTAAATTCTGATTCTAAGAACTCAGACGGATCATTGTTGAGTTTTAATGTAAAATTGCGAAAAAAAACCCATTCGAAATATTTTCTGTGGTGATTACTTCTTCAACAATTGCTGAAATTAGTGGTTGTTTAAATTGAAATACATTTTATTTAGAAAATTCCCTACACGTATATACGTTTTCTTAAAATTTTATAGTTAATCTCATATCAACTAACAAAACACCGAAGCGGTAATTTGTTGTTTACAAGTGGATAAGCAAAGTCAACTCAAAAATTATGACATTTATTTCGAAGATAATTTATAGACCAATATTTTGACCGAAAAACCCGCATTTTTTTAAATTGGATTTGTTTATTTATTCATTTAATTTAATAAATATTTTTGTAGAAGCATCTTAAAATGTTGTAAATTAAAGATAAATGCACACTTGAGAATATGAAGGTGGGTGTTGAGTATCACATTTGTTTGCCGCTTTTGTTAATAAAAAATGTTATAAAGTAATCAGTCTTACATTAGAGCGGGGTGCTGAGATTCATAAAATGTGTTAATTTATTTATAAATATGCATTATATACAATTCGTGAATTATTTAAAAATTTCCATCAAAATAAACGAAAATTATGTTAAAAAATTAATATGTGAGATAAACATTTCTTTACTCTAAATATTTTAAAATTGTTCGGTAAGTAACACAGTTTGGAGAAACTACGAGTGCTTAATATATACTAAGTATTTAGGGTTATTAACGAAGCACCTAAGAAATCCCAATCGAACCCCCATCTCTGCGAATATGCTTTGATCTTTATATATCTCCCGAAACGATTTTTTTAAGCTATCATTTTGGTTTCAAGAACAGAAAAAAGGTAAGTCGTGTGACGTTGTGTGCATACGGTACCGGGTCGTTCGCATTTATCTGGTTTATCGATAAAATGGATATTTCTCATGCACCTTTTCAATACCTAAAGAGAGTGTCTTTTACGTCAGTTCTTTAGATTAAAACCAAAGAAGATGAAAAAATAAAATATTGTATTTGAAAAATTTGTGAACATTAACGATAATGAAATTTGATTAAAGAATTGGATAAAGTGGATCTAATTTTTCCTTAAGGGCTTTGCTTTTAAGACAACAGAGTATCGGTCTTTGTTAAAAGTGCGGGTTTTTGCATATCACATAATATAGGCGGCATCACGTGAGGTTAATATGGTATCAGGTCAATCACATTCGAATTCATCGATTTTTTTTCAAAAACTCTATAAAACGGATATTTTTTATGCATCTTTTTTAAATAATAAATACCCGATAATTTTTACAAAGAATGTGAGAATACGTGTATTATACTTTCCAGTATCTCATTTTCAATTTTCTGGGAAATCAATCATAAAAACTTTTATGAAAGTTCTTCAGATTATAATATAAGAAGGTGAAGAGATATAATATTGATTGTTTTTAAAAAACTTATAAACTATAGTGGTAATAAAATTCATTTTAAGTCCTAAATAAAATGAATCTTCTTTTTCTATAAGATGTTGGCTCTTGAAAGAGTGTAGTATCGGTCTACGATGAGTATTGGTTTTTTGCACAATTTCTATAGTTAAGTAGTTTAAATTCAAATACAGTACTCGTTCGCTAAAAAATGACGCAGTAGGAATTTTTTATTGTATCGTCAGAGATTAATCTTGATTCCAGGATCGATATTAATTTTTACCATGCCTATTACTAGCATAAGCAGACGTAGAAAAATATGCTGCAAATGCTCGTTTATATAAATGTTCGATCTTCCACACATTTCACTGTTCTATTTCTGTTATTTCCATAGAAATATGTTAAGAGGTTTCAATTTTCCTCAACATCACGCATACATACTATCCGCACCTATAGTATAGACCATCCATTAATGTACAATTCCAACTCGTGCGCCTGTACTATTTAATTATGCTTTGTAGTTTCAAATCCCAATTCAACTGGATGAATTAATATACAAGTCTAATTTTATATTGCCATCTTCTATTATTAAATTGCTCACTTGTGGGAAATACTCTATTAACTATTTAAAATGATTAAATCTTTAATTTACTTTCCTTTCCATTATCTATAAAACAAACTAATAGAACAGGACGACATTGGACTTTAGTTGATAGTTAAATAAATTACTTATTTACACTAATCCATTAGTGGAACTTTAATTATATTGCAAAGTGTGTTCAAATAGTCAACGTAAACTTTGTAGTCAGTTTTAAATTATAAAAAAAATATATTTTAATTGATTAATGCGGGGGCTGTGACGAGTTTAGTAATTGCTGTGTTAAAAACCAAAAACTTTTAATGAAGTTGTTAAAATTTGTTTTATAGTTTCAAGACCTCGTGTGAAATATTTAAAAATAACTATAAAATAAAAAAAAAATTACTATTTACAAAATTCATGAGAACGAATATAGCCAGCGGTGTCTGAAAAAAGGGGTTCTAACAAAAATTATGAAAGAAAGATATTTTTAGTTAATAAATAATTAAAATAAAATTGAGGTTGGTACACCATAAACCATAAGATCTATTGTGCTATCAATTAAAAAGAGTCTACCAAGTTAACTTGGAGTAATGACCTCTACTGACAAACATTATAATGTCTATTGGTTCCAGAACTCATTAGGACACAAACAGATGAGATACATATCTGAATGATCATAACATATTTAATAGAAGCATGTCCCGTTAAGAAACCAATGATTAATCTGAGTTTAAATTTGTGTAGACTGAGAAAGCTGACGAGATTTTTATTATTGACTTAAATGAGCTGTTTGGATTACCTTACACTTTCAGACTTGGCTCAAATAGTTCATATTCGGTGCTTCTAAATACTAATAAAGTCAGATGAGGGGTTCGGTTAGGTTGTTATGATAGCATTAAGGAAATCACCTTTAGAAAGGTTTGTTATTATAGAATCCTTTAAGAACAGATTGCGATACGAATGGATCAGTTTTGTTTTATTAATTCTTTTTGATGTATTTAACTTAAAAATCTTAAGGGAACTCTAAAGAGAACTCTACAGTTACAAAGTAGTACAAAAATTAAAAGATTTGATTTATAAGCAATTAAATAATTCGAAATTTTCTGAACTTACCTACGTCTATGTTTTAAAAGCATAATTATCGAATACGAATGTGGGTGGCTTAAATAAAGATGTGCTATTTCCAAGTAACTTCACCCATAAATCGCTAAGCTTTGAGTGAAATATGGTATGTATATACGTATATATATGTACATTAAGACTGAAAAGTTTTCGGAAATTCTCATTTAAAATTCGCGCGCTGTATATTTTTCGATATTTTAAGTTTATGTAGTTTGGCAGCACTGTCCTTAATTACTATGCCAAAAATGAGCTCGATCTGTCAGACAGTTCGTTTACGGCAGCTGTTGAAACCAGTTCACCTCAGTAGTGCGTTGCGAAATGTCTTCGACGGTCGTACGACCGTCCTGGAAGGCTTTGTACCACTCATAAACTTGAGTTTTCGATAAAACTGATTCCCCATAAGCCTTTTGTAGCATTCGCAACGATTCTGCACACGAAATTTCGTTCGAAACACAAAATTTGATGCAAACTCTTTGTTCAATATTTTTTTCCATTGTTTTTTTCGCAACGCCCTACTGAGGTGAACTGGTTTCAACAGCTGCCGTAAACGAACTGTCTGACAGATCGCGCTCATTTTTGGCATAGTAATTAAGGACAGTGCTGCCAAACTACATAAACTTAAAATATCGGAAAATATACAGCGCGCGAATTTTAAATGAGAATTTCCGAAAACTTTTCGGTCTTAATGTATATGCCTTTATCAGTATTAATGATACATGCCTCCAACTATATAAATATGGTTGTGTGTTAAATTTATTTCTATTGGTTACAAGTTTATTACTTTGAGTTGTAATTAAACGTTTTAGCCATGTTAACATTTGCTTTCAAGTAGAAAACTAACTGACATGTTAGCAAAATAAGACATAAATAAAAATTTAAATAACTTTTAAATGAAACTCGATGCGCTCTGAAATCAAGAGGCGCCGTTTTGGACATAAATTTGTACAACTTAGGCATAGAGCAATAAAATGAAGACAGCATTACCATCAAAGGAGGCTCGTACTGCGGAGTTGGTCTATTGTTATTTTGTCATTTTGTCATTTAATAGCAAGATTTGTGCATTAAATTACCACTAAGGTGCGAAAAATTGCACAACTACACACGCCGTGGACATTCTAAACATAGCCAATGTCTGAGAGTCATAAGCCGTGCGACGTGGTGGCTTCCACCTCTGAAGTTGTAAAATTATAGTGTATATACAAATAAATATTTTTGAACAATAGAAAAAAAATTAAAATATTTTAAAAATAAATATAAACAAAGTAAATAGGTACATAACTCTATATGTTTATCAATCAGTCAGTCAGGCACTAAGTCAAGTGCAGGTGGTCAGTTCCCTTGATTTCGTTTCTAAACGATAAATAAGCAAATGTAAATATTTGTCATTTCGGGGGCGGTGGGCTTTTATGCGTGAGCAAAGTTCATAAAAATTTGTTTTCGCAAATTGATATATAAACTATGCTACAAATATTTTTACTAAAATAGCAAAAAGTGTTGTCGGTATTGGTAGTATGTTGTTAGATGCTACAATGTCGTATATATAATCGTATCATATTATATCGGTAGTTAGTACCTATATCGTTAATAGTTAGTCCTGAAAAAAGTATGCGACGAAAGCAACGTTCCTACAGTCTGGTCTATCAAGATTCTTATTTCGAGTCCTCCCCATGATTCCAAGCATGTATTATGGGCAACCAAGTCTATAAGATTAATGAGAGTTACTTTCAATGGCCAATTTCTCAATGTATAAATTCTCCTAACTAAGTATGTAGACTTTCTATCACCATTTTCTCTCTCCAGTTTGTATTTTTAAAGATTTGAGTTAATCATAGTTCAATATAGTCCATCGTCAAAAGATAATGAAAATGCGACCACATATAAAAGTTTTGAGTTTATAACGAATACATTGTGTGTACTTTCATATATCTTAGACAAAAGCTAGACAATAAAAGAATTATTTACAATGGTCGTGTTGAAGATTTAATATTTGGTATGAAGTAAAAGATATTTGGTCTTCTTCATTTTATGAAACACATGTTAGGCTTTGGCAATATGTACTATAATAACATAATCAGCTCCTCCGTCGCATGTCACAATGGTGCCGAACTATGTGTTTGTTTGGTGTGGTTATCTGTATAAAGATAATACGCTGATAAAACGCTTATTTGAAAAGATTTCTGATTTTACCAATTGAAGTTTGGATATAATTTTGTCCTCGTTAAGGAAGTGCGACCCATCTAAACCCCTATACTTTGATTCACAGCACTGGATTACGAAAAAATTCAGCAAACACTATGACACTTCCTTATGGAGTATCCAGCATCCAGGACAACTGAAATTGTGGCCATCTAGAATACGTGGTACCAGATTTAATCTCTGGTTATGAGTCGCGAGTGAAAAACCATCTTCCTATCAGTTATGCTTCAAAAGAGTATAGAGTGCTGGCTAATGAATTTCAGTCGGCTTTCTATGGCAGGCATACCTTATCTTGGGAATATTTACTATCTCCAAAGGGGACTTGGCAAAGTGAGTTGCAGTAAAATATTTCAGCAATACACTGATTTCGAATATTTGCTGTTATATATATGTAGGTAAAATAAAACGAATATAAAAACAAAAACATTGAGCAGTTCAAACATTTTCGAAGTTTTAAAGTGCTCGATCCGAATGTTTGAAGTAAATTATATTCGATCAGCTCGAACAGTTTGAAGCACCATTTTGAAAGGAAAATAAGGAACTATGACTGCAAAAACTAAAGTCGTATCATGGAATTATATTGATTTGAATGGGTTTTAATGGTTTTGTGTCATTGTGTCTAGTTAAATGTGTAAAAATGATTTATTAAAAAAATAATACATGTACTACTTTGTTTTAAAAATGATTATCATATCTTCATTACCTTATTAAAGTCAATAAAAATGTGGCTTCTCAAATACTTTCAGTATATTTTAATATTACTTTCAAAAATAAGAAAGAGATCTATGATTTATTACTGATTCTATGGTTACTAAAGTTGGGGAGTTTTTCCATGGTTGTTATTTTTACAAATATATTTACTGATAATTGCTAATAATGTTAATTTATTGGTGATTTTAAAGATACATTGTTTCGTATTTTAAACAAGAGAACTGTTTCGAGTTTAGTTGAAAATGACTATTGTAAATACATTGATTTATATAAATATAAGATACTTACTAAATAATAGTGCTAAATTATTAACACAGTTCATGTTACATATAAGAAAAAATTTATTGCAAAGTCATATTTAAATAAATAAATTATATAGAAATTAAAATAGTTATTATTAAAAGTATGCCTGGTTAAATTTTGTTCTATTATTTGAACCAGAGACAATAGAGTCTTATGGTTGGGAATCGTTTAAGATAGTTCTTATTGAATATGTGTGCCCGGTTAAATTTTGTTCTATTATATAAGCTAGAGACCATAGAGTCTTGTGGTTGGGAATCGTTTAAGATAGTTCTTATTGAATATGTATGTCCGATTAAATTTTGTTCTATTATATAAGCTAGAAACAATAGAGTCTTATGGTAGGGAATCGTTTAAAATGGTTTCTATTAAATGTGTACCCGGTTAAATTTGTATCTATTATATAAGCCAGAGACCATACATATACTTCATGCATTTTTTTTTGTCTATTTAACGCACCCTCTTATTCCAATGTAATAGTATATCACAGATTTGTATATTTATTATGCTCGTTGTGACCGCACACTCAAGAAATATATGAACTATTATTATTAGATGAGACGAAGATGCATTAAGGCTAGATATAGACCTTTTATGCGTAGGTTTGGTTTATAATTCTAAATATTAATGATTTTGATATATTTTGACACAGTAGCAGATTTGCTGTTCCAAAATTTTTATGGAAGTATAATAATGTCATATATCTGAAGAACTCTTTGTCAGAAGAAAAATAAATACAAACTTTTATGAAATAAGTATTAAGTGTTTATATTTGATAAAAAAAAACCTATAAGTTGCTATACTACCTAACTAAATAAAATAAATAAAAAATATATATCTTCTAATTTTTAGTTATATGGTTTGATTACTAGTTGCTCTGCTTAGAAATAGTAGGAGTAGCCACCTATCTCTAATACGTATTTTGAGCCTCACGTAATTACACGCTGAGATTAGATTTTAATATCTTCACATATATTTTCACAGGAGAATTAATGTTAATTAATTGCTACCCGAAGAAGGAAGGCTCTTTATGTAATAGATAGACAGTTTTAATTCTATTTATTCGATGTACTAATAGAAAATCTATTTCCTTATAAATTAAAGATAGGAAGACATAATAAGTGGCTTGATATCATTTGTAAATAGGCTTACATAAAATGATCAATATAAATTCCTCATAATCGATTCCATAATTATTTTATTTAATTCTATTTTCATATCTTTAAATATAGTTTTTAAGCTTGAATATATGTAAAAAAAAACAGATTATTGAATAGCAAATGAAGGCAAGGATATTAATAGTTCAGGAAATAAAATTGAGTAACAAATTCATATCTGCATGATCATCATACAATATGTATGTATATCAAAATGATTCTAATATCACTCTGTATAAATACATGTATAACAATATACATATTTAATACATTTGTTTTTCTTAATGTAATATTATATTAGCATTGTTAGTATAATTATTTGAATTTACAAAGCTTTAATATTTTACACAATATGATACATTGAAGTGCTAATTACAATTAATTGGTAGCTTATGCTACTTATATTAACATTATTCTTAGCATATATGGAATTGGATCTTGAGAGTGATCGATTCTTAACTTCCTCGAAAGATCAATGACATAAAAGTAAATTCTATTAAAATTCAAAGTCTTTTATTCGAGGTCAGTTTTCGAAATATTCTATTTACGGGTATGAAAAAGCACTGAAAGAATAAGTCAGAATTAAAACTTTTAAAATCGATAAATTACGATTATTATAATAAGATTCTTTACAATTACAAAATCTTGTAAATGGAATAGATAAATATAATTAAAATATATACACTTTATAGATACACAGGAACTTTGGTGAAACTTAGTACGTAAACTAAAATGAATCATTTATAAGAAAATATATATATTTATTAATATTTTGTATTTTTTAGTGCTTTTTTATTATTGCTATTTTTGTGTAGTAAATAAAAAAATTTCCGCAAAAAATTATTAATAAATTATTAATAAAACCATGCTAGGAGAATGAATAATTTTGATGAGCTGAAGCCCAATGAATCAAAAGACTATATATATACACATCTATTCGCAATATTAAAGTATCTAGATTGTTTAATAAGATAATATTTTTTTAAATTATTGAAATTATCGGAATTCCCCCCTTATAAACTTATAAACTATGACCGTGAAACATGCAAAGTAACAGAGTCATTATAATTCCGGCTCCAAGTTTAACGTAAACCGATGCTTAAAATGAATTTTGCGAATGTGGTGGCCCCAGCGCATTTTAAATATCGACCTCTGGTCATGCACGGAACAAAAACCTGTAACACATGAGATATCATGAAGTAAGTGGAACTGGATAGGGTATATATTGCGGTGCCTTACAGTAACATCGCGGAACAGGCGACTACTTAGAGTCCCTAAGTAAGCAACTATGATCAGTTATGACTTAGATACGAACGATCGAAAGAGAACTTCGTATCACTATTTATTCTTGGAATGGTATTACTATAAATGTTCACAATAAAGTTAGTCTAATGTAGTTAATTGTAGTGGCTTTATGCTCCACTTAGGAGACAAGAAATATATTATCACCAATATGAAGAATAATTTGCAGAATTTTTGACTATTATGTTCAGGGAATTTTTATGGATTGTAGTGTGAATCCCATAGTTAAATGCATCCACTTCAGTTTTTAAGCCTTATTTTATTTTCTATGTTTAGTTGTGACTTCATCCAAGTATAGAGCTCTCTGATATTAAATTTTTTTTCGAATGACTTCGAAAGCCTGTATAATTGTAATGTGACTGAATTTTGAAGTGTTCAAGATTTTCATAAAGAGATATATTAAGACTGTTATCTGTAATTTTTTAATTTTTTTGCAAATATGCTCTATAATATAAGTAGTATTGTTCTATACTGTGTACTTGATTTGGTAAGCAAAAGTGATCTGGTATGCTATAAATTGTATTATCTCATGAGATCCCTAAATTGACTTTGTGGGAGATGACATTATAGGATGATATATCCATTCCTGAGTTTCTAAGAACTTTATATACTTATATTCCAAAAAATTTAGTATATTTTATTTTTTCACTTAGGTACTCTAACGTCAATGAAGAATCTGATAGGAATAAAATATTTTTTTTCTACTTTTGATTGTAACTCTAGTGTACCGGATATATTTTAGACATATGAATTATTCATATGAAATTAACGAAATTCCTATTTAATCAGAAGGCTTACCCTAATTATATTATTTAATATAGATGTTGTCAGATATCTTTTAATGTGTATTTTGTTTCTTTATTCATTTTCGTTATCTTGCAAATGAGAAATGAAAAGTTTTCATTTAATGAAATCCTCACGTTTCACTCATTCATCTGATTTAGGGCTTTGTTGACATCTGAATTAGTAACAGTAACAGTTCGTATTCTCTTCAATCCTCTTCAGTTCTCATTAGGTTTTCTTATTTATTTTACTATTTTTTCTAAAAATTTGCAACTTTGTATGGGCGTGAAGCAAATTTCGATAAAAATTTTGCAACTTGACTTAAATAAATCTTTGAACGTCTGGCACCTCTGCATGAATGGAGTATTTTTTATTCAAATTTTTTTTCGGTATGCTTTGTCGGTATTATATTATTTAGTTTGTTTAAATAATTTAAAATTGTTACACATTTTTATTTTTTTATTTTATTATAAAGCTTAAAGTAAAGACTATCGTCGCTGTCATGAATCATTTTTATTTTAGCTCTTTCAAGATTTAATGGTATTCCAATTAAAGCACTTTTACCAAGAATTGTTAAAATTCGTTTGTGATTCAGTTGAAGTTTTTTTTTTTTAATTAAATTATTATAATTATCTGGGAATAGAATTTGCTTCATACTCTTTTCTAAATAAAGCAAGAAAAAGAGCCATAGGTCCAATATCTAACACAAATATTTGGTATTAACAAATTATATAGTAATTTTTTCAAAATTGTATAATAATTTATAATAATATGAATTAATGATTTATATAATTAATAAAATCATCCTTTTTAAAAATGACGTTAAATTACAACTTATATTCACAAAATATATGGTCTCGCCCGTTCTAATCGTGGAGTAACATTAGTATGACTTTCTTGATATTTCGTTCCTAGATAAGGTTCTATACACAAGAAAGATTAATATATAAGCATAAAATAAATAAAGTGCATAGTATTGAAATTTAATAATTAAAAAAAAATATAAATTATTAATTCAATTATTCTACAGCTGGCTTATGATTTCATTTCAATATAATACAGTAAGTTGATTTGTCAATAAAACACTTTCAAAGCAAATTAACAAAACTCCAGAAAAATATGCGAACATAAAAGTCAAATACGGCTTTGGGTCAATTGGCTAATAAGCGCTGACTCTGAGCTTCAAATTTGGCAGGGCACGAATTCGAGTCCTGGTACTTGCAGTCTCAAAAAATTATTTACGAATAATTAAACACAAGAATTATTTCCAAGACCACTGTTGATGGGTATTTGGCCAAAAATGCAATTAATTAAAATAATATAAAGAGAATTTGTGTTGTTGTAGTTCACTTCTCTCTGAAAAACATCTTTATACAATTATTTATTAATTTAAAAATTAATGGTAATAAAAATATACGTTTATTATTAAAATCGAGCTTATAATCAATAAGCCAAAGCTTCGAGTATCTTCAACTAAAATGGGGCCAGTAATAGGTTTCAAAAGGGAATAAAGATATGCAAGTGTTACGATTTGAAGGAAAAGTACTTAGAGAAAACATCTACAATGAAAATGATAAATAAATATTTATTTAATTCTGTAGAAGATATAAACTTGTTTACTATAAAAAAAAGGATCAAAGAAATTATTGCGAAGAAGTTTTTATGTCTGAAAAATTGCGTAAAAATCAATCAAAACGTTTTTAATTTTTTAGTTGTCACTTTTATTGTATCCTTTTGCGCTGCAGGGTGGCACACCACTGTGGCGCCATGAAGTGTCAATATGGCACTTCTGTGCTTCCAACAAAAAACACTCGTTCACTCGGATCTACCAGTATTGCTCTAAAGAGCAGAACAATGTTAAATATTGCAAATAAAGTAAAAAATGTATCTTCTTGTTATTTTTCCAATGTTTTTATTTCTTGAATTTATGCATTTATTTATTATGCCGTTAAGAAGGAATAAGATTTTGAAAATTGCATTCTCAAGAAGGTATCATATGCACTTGGAACGCACATAAATTTACAGCGTTGAGGTGTCAACTTGTCCACTTGTTCACAAAGACAATTTAATTTACGGCAAGTGGCACTGGTGGCATATGAAGTTGTTTTCTCTCATTTGAACAATAGATGCATGTGGGGGGTTTCAAATGCTTTGCTATGAATATCTTATTATAACCTATGAGATCAGTTAGATTTTTATTGAGACATAAGATGATTGCTAATAAAGTATTCAGAATTTTATTACTAGGTTTGGAAGACTCTTTAATTCCTTTTTGCATGTTTTGCTAGTTTGATAGAAGTTTTATAGTACGTTTTGTATATTTTGAAATGTTAAAGAAATATTATATGTAGGACACAAAAATTTAGATATATGTATGTTAATTCCTTGTGGTATAGTTTACTTGTTTACGTATTTGCAGGAGACCTATACAGGCACCTCTGCTGCGTACGCGTTTCAGTCAGGTATATCAAACACAGTTAATACTCTCTTACTCTCTCTCTCTCTCTTGATAATGCCACCGAAGACCCTGTCTATCTCTACAGTTTCTTCCTTCAATCACTGTTTCAAATACCTTTATCAATTTCAAAACATTAAAAAACCATTAAAGTCGTTGGATTTTAATTCGCTAGATGATCTCAGTACAACACTGAGATCATCATAAAGCATATACAGATCGTGGTTCACTCGAAGAACTCCTCGTAGCCAATTCGTTGAGGACAAAAGATGTTATAAAGAACTTTAATCCCGAAAACTCTTAGTACTGCGCAATCATTCTGTAATAGCGTCTATGTTTCTGTCAAAATCCAGTATTGTTTAGCGTGGTTATCTGCCTTGCAGATTTAAGACTACGGTGTTCCAAAAAGATCTTAATGCCGTTGATGTCTACTAAAATGATCTATTGAACCAGTTTGAAATTTCTGCCATCTGTTTGATAACCAGAATATAAGTTCTATAATCTATTGTTGATAGTACTCACATATGTCTGTTAAAAAGTAGTATGAAAATAATTGATTATTGTTTTCATCAGTTGTTTATATTTGATTAACTCTTCCCAATCAACGCAAACTAACTAATTAAAAACACTAAAAACTATTGAAGCAAAGCATATAAATTATTGTAATTTATTTATACTAAATTAAATGCAGTGCCAGACAGCTAAATTTCAATTCCCAATCATCCAACAAATTGTTAACTGAGTACCAGCAGTGGATTGTTAGTAGCAGATTGTTAGTACTGGGAGGAAAATGTTTCGAAAAAACTGTCAAATAAAGTTACACGCGTAGGCTATGCCGGCTTATTTTGAATAAATTATGATTTTAATTGATTGTAGGGGTGAAAATGTGCCCATAGCGCCTTTCTATGTTTCCTAAATTATGCAGACAGACTTTTCTTCGATTACTTGTAGATGCATAGATGGGATGATGGTCCGAAAAAAGGATTAGATTGTGTCAATGAGACAATGGGAAAAATGACAGTTGTCTGTTTATTTGTAATTTTTTCAACATTATTTTGCTATCCATAACAAAAATGAATTAAAGTATTAATTTTAGAGGGAAGGGGTGACTCTTGTTTACTTAAAGAGTAAGGGTAATTTATAATTTTATAATAAATAGTCGTGTTTGAAAAATGTTAAAATTTTTTTTTTGTAATTACAAATTTATATTGCCAAGTAGTGACAAAAAACCTTAATGGGTTAACGTTTTCTAAATGAACAAAGTTTTCTATTAGAATAATTAAAGAAGTGAGATTTCATTCAGTAATGCTATTTAGATTTTAGTAACAAAAATATCATGGTGTTATATGGTGACAGTATAATATTTATTCATTATATTATTAGTATTAAATTTTTTTAAAGTCAAACATGACAAAGAAACTATTTTTAATAGAAATGGGGGTAAGTAACTATTAATGAAATACAAAAACAAAAATTTAATTTTTAAGTGATTAACTTTTTTGATTGACCATACAACTGTATCTGGTATTGTCAAATATCTAGCACTAAAGATCTATTGATTTCATTGTTCATATGTAATATTTAATCTATATTTATTGTTTAATTCCTATATGGATCAGAAATCTGACTTGTTAACTTTGAAATCGAAAGAAAATAGCAATCATTTTTCAATCGATGCCTTCGCAACATACCTATAGTGCTATATAGTGGCCTAGAACCATTTCAAATGAAGAGTTATGGAGAATAACGCACCAAACAAACATAAACAGCGAGATAATAAGAAAGAAATATGGTTGGATGCTGCACTTATTTGGAACGCCAAGCCGACGAGACTCAGAGGTAGACCAGCAATGACCTAGATAAGGACAGTTTAGCAGGAGACAGGTAAATCGTTCACAAGTAGAGAGCAATAGCTCAAAAAAGAAACCAGTGGAAAATTTTTGTATACTCCTTAAGCTACTAATGGAGTATGGAAATAATAATAATAATATAATATATAGATGACACATAGTGATAGTAGCATTCGAACCCCGCAAAATTTGAAATACAGACTAACGTTTGAGACACCTGAACCAACACCGCACTTGACTTTCCTTACTCAAACTTGTAGTTTTGTTAATATTACAATAAAAATAAAGTTTTGAATTTATTTATCGACCTTTTTTTTTAATAATGGTTTTTATATATTTTTTTATCCGACTATAGGTCACTTTTTGTTAAATAATTCAACGTTTGCTTAATATTTTTTAACATATGTTATACTATATTTCGATTCTCCTTGAGAGAGAGCGTGCAATATAGACAATAGAATAAAGAGGATGACGTAGATAGAGTTTTATTAATATTAATTTATGTTAGATTGTGATCCTGATGATGACTCTCAAGGGGAGTCAAAATATAGAAAAATATTAAAGAAACGTTGAATTATTTAACAAAAAAAGACCTATAGCCGGTTAAAAAAATATATAAAAACCATTACAACAAAAATATAAATAAATAAGCCCGCATAAATACTGGACATAAGTAAATGCAATTAACTATAATTGTCGTTATTGTTAGATTTCAATCGCTTTTAGTTTATTTTAATTGAAAAAAATTTGTTTAGTGAATAATTTATTACGAATATACGTTTATTATATTCCAAAGTACCAATTTCCAATTGAGTACCACTATGGATACACTTAACAAAAGTCCTTGAGGACAGGAAGATATGCACGCATTTAACTTTTCTGTTTCTTGAGCCGCTTTCTGATCCTTTTCTCTGTGGTTTCGACCAGAACGTGCAACAAATCCGCACAATTTGCCACGGTTCGTGTCGAATATTTACGGTTCAATGCAGCACAGATCGAAAAGTGGTAAAAACCGCACATTCATCCGTTGTTGGTCAACACTAGCACAAGTCGCCAACGACGTAATTTGCTGATTTTAGTGAATTTCCTTGGAAGTCGACAAGTCGACACGAAATTTGGCGTTTCATCTTTTATTTTTGGTTTAATTTTTTAAATTCAAAATTTCCAATTTTTTTTTTTGATTTATTTTTTTTGCTTATTTATTTTTCTGATTTATTTTTTGTTTATATTTTGCAATATTTTATTTTTATTTAGTTTTTTTATAGACGCCCACCAATTTTTTTGGTAGTGTGTCTTTTCCATGTGTTCTTGTTGTTGTAGTGCGTCTCTCTGGGTCTTCCTTGTTGGTTTTTATCATATCAGATAATTTTTGTGCATTACTCGTATATGTTCCATTATGTACGATTTTTTTTTTTGGTATTAAAACTTTAGTTTCACATTACGGTTATTTTTT
>NC_051847.1:30756035-30764623 GCF_002237135.1 Teleopsis dalmanni | reverse complement strand
AGTTGTGAACAATAGAGAACCGAATAACCTGTTGTACCAGGCTGTAATAGCTAATAACAGACAATTTTCTTCATATCCCACCAAACACCCACCATAACTTTGTTTACCGTCAATTCTGGATTTAAACGCATTTGGACACTGCTCTTTGACCATGATCACCTGCGTTGAATATTTTCATGTCACGTCTATTTTTCATTACCCGTAATGCTTCGCTTTCAACATGGTTCGCTAGTAGTTCCGACATTCGAATTTTTTTGTTTTAAATTATTTAGTACCCAAGATTCGATAAGTTTTAGGTCGTCTATTTTTCTTAAATCATTTCAAATTGTTATGGGGATAATGTTTAGTGCCTCCATCATATCTTGCCAAAAGTGTGTCTATCTTATTTCACCAACATGCATATATAAATATAATCATTTGATCAAAAATATTTACGTCCTGGGGAATTTTGGTTTCAGTATACATGCAGTAATATACATATATATTCTATTTAGTTCATATAATATATGTGTAGTGGAAATATATTTTACAATACATATATTAAAAGCTTATATCATATTGATCTACTTAAAAATCTTTATTTGCTTCGATTTGTAGGTAATAATCTGCGATTTAAGCTATTAAAGCTTATGGAATATATATAAAAAGAAGAAACTATTATATAAAATTGATGATATATATAAAGCAAATGGTTCAGGTCATTGTGGTAATACATCAAAAACCAAAACCTATAAAATACTATAATTTCTGAATTCACTAAAAAACTCTATTGGGAGTAATGTTTATGATTTTTGCAATTTAAAAATTTCATAATAAATTAACATAACTAAATTTTTTTATATATTACATTAGGAAGTTTAAGTTTATAGTGCTTTGATAATGTTTTCTTAATCAGGCCAAATTTTAAAATTTTTTTCCGTTTCATTGGTTAACGAAATTCTTGTCTACACTTTAGGGGGCAAATTTTTATCGTCATATCGAATTAAGAGATTGGCGCCAATTCCAAGATAATCCAATTGATTACGCACTTAACAGTTTTTATTTTAAATATATATCGTATTCAATATAAAGTAAATTTTATGTGTATTCGGTCATAAAATGTTCGGTAAATTTTCTTTAATTAATTAAGTTTGCGCATGCGGAATGTGTAATGTTGGCGCCTGCAACTCGAAAATTTCACAAAAGTCAAAATAACGAAAAACATATATCCCAAATAAATAAATATGTTTTTTCAAAATGTATTAATCATAAGTTGAGCATTCAAGTACACAGAGAGTAACTGATACTGTTATCATATATCTCCAGTTATACTTGCTTATGTATGGTATGTTGGACACCCAAATAAAGCGTGGTGTTTAATGCTATTTTTTAATATGAATGACTCGTTCTCTTAATTATTGAATGGTCACTTATTTTAATTAAAGTATTAAGTTTTAAACTATTTCATAGTTTTTTTTTTGTTGTTGCTGTAGCTTAAACCATAAATTTTTTTATTTATGATTATTTTAATTTAATTGCCTTTAATGCTTTATGCCAAAATTAAGATCAAATAGTTTATTATATGGACGTTACCCTGGAATCAGGTTTGTGGATGTATAACAAGTCAAGATTTTAGATGAAGTTATTTAAACTATTTATTCAATTATGAATGAATTTATGAATTACAAAATTTTGGTAAGATAGTTACTTGTTTCAATATTTATATATACACAGACCGCAGCATACATACAGCATTATAAAAAAGTAGGTATTATGAAAAAAATTTATGGATTTCAGAAAAGTTTGAAATATGCAAGTATATAGTATATAATAAATTTATTGTATAGAATTTGGACACTACCACTTAGAGCTGCAAATTTGAATTACAAAGACAAACATTGCGAAGTAATAAATATTGATTAATCAATAGAGTAGATTAATTTCACGGAACTTCATTAATATCAGAATTACTTCATGAAGTATATTATATATGTGTATTATAATTTTAATTAAAATAATAATTAATTAATTAATAGTCATTGAATAATTTATATAGTTCTTAATAATATTTTGTTTTTAAATTGGTTAATTGGTTAATAGTTAATTACTACACTTCTTAAAAAAAATGGGTTTTTAAAAATTTTTTTATTTAAATCAATATTTCGCCTATATTTTGAATCCTAAAGATGACTATAGAATAAAGTCGAAATATTGGTTTAAATAATAATATTTTAACTATTGATCAATTAGCTCGTTTAAAAACAAAAGTATCATACTATATATAAAAATTACGTCATTAATAATAGCATTGGCACAAAAGTGTAATTACTTCAGAAGATCACGTCTTTGAATCAAGGAAGAGAAAACTGTCTTTGAATCAAGGAAGAGAAAACTATCTATATAAGTGAAATGTATATGTATATAAATAATATTAAATGAGATACAAGTCTTTAAAAATCTTTCACTCTAAAAATCTCAACGCCTTAAAGCGTACCTTTCGATAAGAAATATATAATATTTTTCATATCCGGCTCTAGGGCTATTAAATACCCTTTAATTTGTTTAATTTATTAGGTGAACTTATAAATCGAAGAAGTAAACTATTTGTAAAGTTAATTAAAAAAATATGTGTGAAAAAAAGTCTGTTCTAAATAACATAAAAAAAATTTAATGTTATATACATTAACATTATTTTACTAAGTAACCATATTTAAATAGTTTTAATCGAAATATTGGGTTTCAAAGAAAGGATTATCTGAAACATACAAGCAGTCATATAAACCATTACATTTCTGAAACTAATTATTTTTTAACACCATTCCCATACCTATTTATAGCTCATTAAACATGTTTATATCTGACTTTTAGATTTTACTCTTATCGGATTGGAAACAAATTAATTTAGTAAATTCATAGTTTTGCAATAGAGTTGTAGCACCATTTCTTCCTTCTTCATCGGTTATTTCATTGGATGGCCTACAAATGTGTCCAGGTACATAAATATAGATACTGAAGACCAATAACGCGTTATTAAATAGGGTTTCAATGCTGACTAAAGTTATTGCTTGGGTCAACAATTTTCTTTTTAAGGTCATAGTTATGTCAGCTTGAGACTAGTTAAGAGAATTTGATGACTGTGAAGTCGGTTTCGACTGCATCTAAATCTAGAATTTTTAAGAACAGCAGTAGACATAATCGGATAATAAAGCAAATTATATTTCGAACAGATTTAAAAATTTATTTTAAATATATTATTTAAATATAAAAATTGCATTATCGTCAATGTTAATATTAATAAAGAACATTAAATTCGTTTAAAAGTTTTAACATAATCATAATTAAGTTCTGTTATATGAAATTTACTTATCGCTGTTAATTTAACAGAATCACATCAAATAATATGTAGTTGAAGTGTTGTATGAATATAAAGAACTGAACTGTGTTAGTAAAAGTGCTCAAACCAGTTAACAAGTCCAACATGTTGTAAGTTGTCTGCAATGCGATGTTAACTGATATAAATTTTGATAAAAGCAGTAGTAGATACTTTTATATGTTAAACTATCTTTTCGCTTTGCTGTGGTTGAAAAATTCATTGCTATTATATTTCAGTATTGTAGCTAATGTGCTGTTAAAAACAGTTAGGCAATGTTAGTGGATGACCTAAATATTTGCAGAATCAGATTATTTTTTGCTTGAATGAAATACTTAAAATTTTGATAACTAATCTCTATAATTTAGAATTATAATTTTAACATAAAATAAAATTTATATTATGTTTTTATTATTTTCTTCTTTTTTACTATAATTTAATTTTTTTATATTGCTATCTATTAATTTTATTATTATTTTCCATATTTCTAAATATATAATATTAGATACCTATAATATTTTTTTATTAATAATTATTATTTTTTCATTGATATATAATACCAACATAGTTGAGGAACTATGTATATTAATTAGCTAAAATTTCTTTATTTTTAGAGCATTCATGCTTTATCGGTTAAAAGGTTCGTAACTAGGTTTGTAATGATAATTGTAGCGTTAGAAACTATTTGAAGTAAATATATGTTTTCGGTTAGTATGACAAGATGCATTACGTTACAGCTGTTGGTCTATCTATTTATTTGGTTAACGATAAACTATTTTCTGGCTAACTGGATAATATATGGCAAAGAGCAATTCATACAATTCATTAATACAGGAAATTATCGAGCCAATTTATATATTACACAGAGCAATGTATTTTATGACTAAATTTCATGACCAATAACAAATATATAAAATGGTAATGCCACAATGAAATCTATTAAAGCCTATTTGAAATCCAAAACTATGAAACAAATTTTAATAACCAACGAATATATCTTAAGGTCTTAAGAAATATGTTTTACAATGTTTTCTATTGTCTAACATTACAATTTTTTGCAGTGTTTTTTATCGCCTCTCAAGGAGTTTAACAGCTCTGTTATTTAACAGCGCCCATAATTTTCCACTGTTTCATTGGTTGAGTTAATACTTAAAAACAAAACAAACCCTGTATATATGGTATATTATTTTTATGAATTTTTTGTTTTGTTTTAGATTGATTAATGATTCACATGGCAATTAAAATGCGTATTTATGTTGTTCAACAAGTGCGGAATTAAATTCGTAAACAAATTAAATTTCAAAATTGAAAGAAAATCCCAGATGCAATAAGTTCGAAACAAAAAGTCCAAAGTTCATTAAGTAAATATTATTATTGAAATAAATCTATACAGATACTTCAAAAACAAATTTTGCGACATATAAATAACTATTCAGATTGTTTGTTCATTAATTTTACTACAACGCCGACTTATCTTCGAAAACTGACAATAACATTTTGATAAACTGAATATTATACGTGTTTTTAATATAATATCGCATACATTTAGATACAAAGTTCAAGTTGAAGAACTTTCAGTATTACTCATCAATATCATAATGATATTACTTTTTGTTTTTATAATTGAAATATTATCTATTTTCATATGAGAGTTTTATGTTAAAAAAACTATAGCTTGAGCTTTCTAAAAAAGAAATCATTTTAAGATAGAAAAACAAATGAATACAACTTTTAAAGATCTATATATATACGAGTATACTTTTTATTAAAATAATAAACTTTTATACGAACAATTTATAGATTGATTTAATGAAGCGAAAAGGATTAAGATATTCGTTTTATTTTTAATGTTATTGATATAAATTATGATCCATCGCAAGCTATGATTTCCGAGTTACTACCCCAGGAATTGATCGATTGTATTATCACTAAAAAGTCTTTTGAATTAACCTTGTAAACTAAGGCAATTGATGAACCAAATATTAATTATTGGTTTAAAAATCCATTGTCAAGGCTCGATATTAAATATCAAAAATGAAAGAAAATCTCAGACATTGTAATGTCGAAAGAAGAACTCCAAAGATCATAAAGCAAGTATTATAATTTATATAAAATTTAAGTGATATTTAAAAATATATATAAAAATCTTATATCCGAAATATTAATAATCGATATAACTGTTAGATGCTTTAAACAGTATTTAACACAATCTGGATATATCAGCGTCCTTTGATTTTACCTTTGAAAAGTGGTAGTTAATAGGAGCCACTGATAAATGATAGATATAAATGATAAAGAAAAAAAAATTTTAAGCAAGAGTTAATTAGAGTCAGTTAAAAAACTAGTGATGACACTTGTAAGTTCTGTAGAGTATTTAGTTTAAATGCGAGAGTTAAATTTATTCAGAGAATTTTATCTATTTATGTTTAAATTAGTTTTTTGAGCTCACTATGTATTGTTCACTACAATAAAATAAATGAAAACAAATTCGAAGACTAACTGCTTTATATTTTAACAATATAGAGAGAGAAACCCAGAACCTGCTTTTTTATATTTTATAGTACTTTATTTTTAAATGATAACTGAAGTATGCGGTTGGGTTTGGCAGAGTAATAATATATATTATAGCAAATTATCGGCTGATAACAAATTATGAAAACTGATTACTATTCTAAAGTAGAAGTTAGGGTTTTGACCTTCTAGTGCAACGGATTGCCATAACTATAGTGGAACTTTTGTGCTGCTGACATTAACTAAATAACTTTACCTTTTAAACGAATCTCAGAATATTTTTTATTAATGTCTCGTATAAGATAAAAACGTAAGTAAATGTTTGCTTAACTCAACACAATAAATTTTGATATGAAATGGATCAGAGCAATTTAGCAGCTAACAACAAGTTATGTAGAAGAAATACTAGGTTAAATTAGAAGTTGGGATTTTGACTTTTCAGTACAACAAAACTCAGCAACTATAACGGAACTTTATTCTAATAACTGACTTTTACTGAACAGTAGATATTTAATCTTATAAACAAATCTCAGAATGTCTTCTTTTTTAAAATGAAATATTAGGGTTCAGTGTAGGTCTCTAAGCCCTGTTGCGTCAATAAAATCTTCATATTAGAGTTCCTAAATAATTAAACTCTTAAAAGAAAAAAAATTCAAAAGTAATAGAAGTTTTCCTGTTAATATATATAATGAGAAGATTTTCGACTTCATATTAGAGTTCCTAAATAATTTAACTCTAAATTATTTTGATTCTATTTAATAATTATTAAAGATAAGTGATAATTAAAGTAATAATGAAGTATTTTTCGTTTGTTGCTTAAGTCTTTCCATTGATGAGAAAAGTCCTTGCTATTTTGAAATTCTAAGGTATCTTGTTCTTCAAGCAAATGCTGTAAATGTTTGAATAAAATGTTTTTTGTCGGTAATAAAATCTTGATTAGTGTTCTGTAATGTTGTCTACATTGGTTGAGTTTTTTCCAATCAGTATGTTTGATAGAGCAAGAAGTTAGAAGTGCAACCAAATGCAACATGTCAACTACCCAAACAGAAATATTGCGAAGATTTGAAGACAAAAAAGAATCTAACATTTCTGTCGCTTGGCACTGAAGAAGAAGTACACAGAGATCTTGGTAAGCAGCAACGGTGGTGGTGCAGTGCCTAACAGTACGCACCACCAATTGCTACGAAGCTTGAACGAACTCACGCAACGAACAACATCACAACACAACACTACACTACACGAACGAATGCTTTTGAGTTTTCTTACTTGTGTTTGTTATTGTTATTGTTGTTGCTGTGCTTGATGAATGTGATTGTTGTTGTTGTTGGAAATTTTAATTTCAAAGATACGAAACGTACTGGGCTCGTTCATTTGTTCGCTTCGTACGCTGTGATGCGGCGGTGTTTCACTTTGGATTTGGTATGCGATTTGATTCCGTTCAGTTTTGTAGCACCTTTTGTCGGGTAAAGAACGTTAAAACGCTTGATAACAAATAAACAGTAAAAAAATTATTGAGAAGATATCAGAAAAAAAAGTTTTAAAATATTATAGTAGATACAAAAGAAGCAGGAAAAGTATAAACAAATCGGTTGAAGTAAAAAAAAAATGCTAAACGGCACAAGAACAAAAGTGAAATTATGCTGAGAAATTTTTTAAACAAATTATTTTAATTATTTCTAAATTAAAATTAAAGGAAATAATTCATTTAATATTACAAAAAAAAAGTTAAAAATTTGAAATAATCAACGATTTTGTTTTAAAAGTCGCACTTAGTCGAATTATAAAATTATAAAAATTATTCCATGTAGAAATTAATATCAAAATTAGTGTTTATCATTAAAAAAATTAAATAATTTATTTTATAAAAAATATTAAAAATTTTAATGTGCAAAATTAAAACAAACAAGAAACCCAACAGTGAACTGCTTTATATGTAAAACAAATGCATTATTAACAAAATTTATAAAAATAAAGTTTTTAAATGAAAAAAAAAGTTTAAATAAAAATAAGTTAAAAAAAAAGTTTTTAAAACTAATAATATGTATAAAAAAGCATTTAGTCGAAATTATTAAAAATATGAAAAAAAATTGAAATTGAATGCTTACAAAAAAAAAATTCAAAAATTTATATTTTAATTGAAAAAAATTAAAAAATTGAAATATATACTTATAATTAATAAAATATTTAAGTGTTACATTAAATTATACATTGGGTATTAAAAATAATTTTCATTGTTAAAATAATAACTTAAAAACGGAATTGTTTAATATCTTAATATTTAAAAGAATATCACTAATTACTAAAAATTGTCTCTTTAAAAATATATAAAAATATTTTAAACATATAAATACAATATTTAAATTAATTAAAATTCTGCTTAAAATTTAAAGAAAAATTATATTAAGTGCAATAATCAAAACTTGCTTGCTGAAAAAACCTATAAAGAATATATATGGATTATATATTAAATTAAATAAGTTACTTTTAAAAAAGCAGAAAGTGTACACTGAACTTGCAATAAATTTTTTATATTTTAATAATTGAAATATATTACATATACAACAAATGTTGCATTTTTGTATATACGCACAATTCTATGTTGGATTATAAATTTTACCCTTAAATTGGGGGATACAATGAGGCCAGAAATATACGATGTGAGTAATAATTTTTAAAATTAAAAACAATTTTTGTTTTTTTAATAATTATACTAAAATTATATACTAAT
>NC_051847.1:30739686-30755935 GCF_002237135.1 Teleopsis dalmanni | reverse complement strand
AAACTGACAGCAACAACAATAACAACAACAACAATAGCAATAAAGACAAAATTTGTAATCTAAAGCCAAACTGCAATGAGGTCTAAGTCAGCAACAGCGAGAGATTTCCGAGATTTCAAAGTTGCCCATTTGCAGCATTTAGCGAGTTCCAAATAAATATTGCCAACATAAAACAAAAACAAAGTGCAAAAATAAATAACTAAAAATCGAGAATTCCAACAACAATGACAACTACAAACTACAACAATGTTGCCAGTTGATAGCATCAGAAAAAAATAACTGCAGCTGTGCAACATCGTAGTCATTATGTTGCCAGAAGAATTAAACACTTTTCAATTGCTTATTATACCCTACATAATGAGCAATACCAAAAAAATTGGTACTTTAAGTTTGTGAGATACGTTTTTTAATATGTTATTAGTAACCACGAACTGATTCTTTTTTGAGTACGGAATGTCATAAATCAATAGAATTAATTAATTAAAATAAAAATGAGAAAGAATGGAATGATAACGAAAAATTATCATTTATTAAGGTTAGATTAAGTTGGAATGACAGACTTGTGCCCAAAGCCCACTTGAGCTCAAAAATTGGTCCGTTGTAGTACCACAGGATTAGCGTTTGTTTATACATAGACGTGTTGTTCACCGTACGAGCAATATCAAAGGCATGGTTGTTGCGTAGAAAACACGGTTGTTTTCCTACGCAAAAGTGAGACCCCGAAGATTTTATATCATTTCCAAGGTAATGACACTAAGACATGGTTTACAGATTCCTCCTCATCCGCAAGCCAGAACAACGACAAAAGTCATTATAGGATAAATGAAACCCAGTTTCATAGCATGTCCTCCTATTAAGCCGTGACCCATCAAGACTGTTACCGTAGGTATGAGCAGGATATGCCTTAGTTTAAGTAGCTGATTGCTACGGACACGCCTCAATATAGGAAGCTTGCCATCATCATTAATTAAAGTGTGATTATCTTTTTTTATAAAAATAATAAACTCCATAGAATATAAACTGGATTATATTGTTGACCCAGTAGTCAGTAAACAGTCAGTAAAAAACTAATGATATATTCATCTCGAATAATTTAAATTTGCTTAGAGTGATGTCAAGGCATAAAAAATATCAGTAGTAGAGGCATATCAAGTCTAACAGGTTGCACATTTTCAACGATTATCTCATTATTGATTAATGTAAAACAAAGTAGATCAGTACAGATAAATAAAAGATTTTTAATATTAAAACGGCTGCTTCTCGAGAAGACAAAATTAGCGATAAATTGTTATAAAATTAGTTGGAATGAGATAATAATAATATAATAATAATAATATAATAATAATAATATAATAAGAATAATATAACAATAATAATAATATAAAAATATAATAATACCATTATAAGTAAAACAAAGATATTAAAGTATTCAGGAGAGTAAAGGAGTTAGAGGGTAGATCCCTTTTCTAACAATATACTCTACAGATAATACATAGAAAAATACACTGAAAAATTTTTTTTCAAGTACATATATCCAAACCTACTGTCACAATCCTGGCTAAGTTACTACTGAATAGTAAGTTTATTGTTACAATCTTAAATTATAAATTGATATTTTAAGGACTGTTAAATCCTTAACTTCTATTAATATTGATAAGCACAGATACACATCGACTCCCAATAATTGTATATTTAAAGTTGGTTTATTGCATTTACACACTAAGCTTGCAGTTTTCTGCTAACTGTTCTATGCATAACAGATAAATAGGGGTACCTCTATTCTACCGCCTGATTAACGCCCTTTTGCTCCTTTTTTTCAATAAATACTCAATAATCTTCATTGAAAGCGGCATCACTTGATGGCAGGACGTTACATCACTGATGACTTGATAGCAACGATTACAAGCGATGCCCCAGCAGGGACGCTAGGACGCTATCACTTGATAGCAATGCTTACAAGTGGCTACATCGCGGATGACTTAAAAGTAACGCTTGCAAAAATCCATACCGCGGATAACTTAACAGCAAAAATTAAAAATTGCCACCGAGCTGAGATGTTACCAGTTCATAGTACCACTTGTAAGTGGCTACATCGTAAAAGCACACATCAACAATGCCCGGTATATTATATTAAATCCCTCAGTAGATTAACGTCGCCTAGTCGGTAACATTGACCTAGATTACTTAGTATACCAGCATGACCTAGTGAGTAACGTTGAGATAGATTCCTAAATACACCAACGTGGCCTAATAAGTAACGTTGACATAGACTCCTTAGCATACCCACATAGCCGAGTGGGTAACGTTGACATAGATTCTTAGTATACCAATGTAGGCTCGTCGGTAAAGTCGACATCACATTCTGATAATTTTTCTTCTGATTTCAGGAAAACGAAATATAATAAAAGTTGGTTGCAATAAATTACTTTAACCATTAAGTGTTCTACAAACTTTATTTCACATTCGAAATAAACTCCCTCATTTCAGTTACGCATATATCGATGCTCAATTTAGCTCATTTGTGATATATTTAAAAATAAATCGCTTTCAAACTGCAAGGTCTGAATAAATGTCAGCCAGCAGCTCTAAAAAGCCGCTAAAATTATTTGATAAAAAAATGTATGTAGGAAATCTGTTAGAGAAATCTAAATACACATAATTTAAAAGACTTGTTTATTTATTTATTAAGTAAATAAATACTAATTTTTAATAAATTAACATTAATTTATTTTAACTGCCCTCAACACCTTACGTGTCCACGTTAAGTTGACATCTTATAAAATCATTATGTATAATGATTGCCAGTCATGCTGTTACACTTAGAGAAATATGGTCTAACCAGGTACTTTATCTGTTAATTTTGTTAGAAAAATGTTAGGTGATGTCGTGAAGAAGATATGCAAACTAACATGTGTTATGGTTGAACGAACATGATGTGTCGAGTAAGAATATTTTGCTCTGAGATCTAATTAAAATCTGGTTAAATCGAACAAATTATTTTTCTGAGTGTATATATGTTCTATCAATTTAAAAGTTTTTTCTTTAATAAGAAAAATAATTGTTAAATTTAAAATCCTACATAATTCAAGTGATTGTTATGTTAGCTCATGTGTCGCAAAGTCAAGATTTATATTTTTTAATTTGTCAAATTTAGCATAAATCCTTAGAAAATATTTTGCCCCTTAGACTTTATACGAATTTTTTGGTTGTATTTCTAGTTAAGTGGTTTTTGGGCTATAAGAAAATACCATAACAGAAGTCGAAGTGCGTTCCGAAAAACCGAAAAATTGAATACAATTTTCAACATTAACAATTCCAGTCTTTGTGAATTCAATATTTCAAGTTAAAATTTCCGCCCTGTTGACAGCTGAAGTGCTAAAACGATTTCAATTTCGTTTCGCAAACCCTTTCCAAATATCGAATCGGCGACAGCCAGCCACTATGTCATACCGGCAGAGATATTGTCATAATGCCAAAAGTGGCGAAAACCAACACAGATTGCTGACTGCACGTACTACCCTCGTTCAAAGCACCAGGGCTGAACTGACTGAACTGAACTGAGCTGAGCTGAGGGGGCACTTGTAAATATTTTATGGTTTATGATTTATAATGTCGCAAAGTCAGCATTTATGCGTTATGTGAAAAAATGCAAATAAATATCAGAAACGAAAATAAAATTCCAAATTCAGAAAAATAAAATACGAAAGCACTGAGAGAAAATGGGAAAAAATTAATTTTTTATAATCGTACCAACTGGCATCGATTGGGGGTTTCGGTTGCATAAAAATGCAGGATATTTTAGTACTTTTTTTCATTTTTATTTCTCGCACTGTTGTATTCGCATTGTAGTTGGAATTTTTCTTTCCCTTTTATGACTTCAATTGCAACAAAATTGAAAAATATCAAAATTAAACATATTTTTATTACACAGATTATTGCTACTATTATGATTTTGCTTATTGCTATTGTTGTTGGTTTTTTTGTTGCTGATGACATTGTTTTTTGTTGTTGTTGTTTTTGTATTTATTGTCGTCAACATGAACCGAATATTGTTTCACAGCAGCGCTTATGATATTGTTGACATTTTTAAAGCCATTGAGACTTTATGCTGGAATAAGTGCTATATTTGTTGCCTATTGTCGGTTAGTGAAGCATCCAGAGAAGGAAACCTTTAAGAGTCGCATAAATACGCCACTTGAATTTCACAATTTGCAATTTCATTCAAAACAGTAAATGATTTGTTGAATTATTAAATTAAGCTCATTCGAGTGTGTGAGAATTCTCCCCTTTTTGAGTAACTTCAACTCTAAATTCAATTCAAATTTACATGATTTTCCATTCAATCCAGTCGTGGAATTGCACCCGCATGCACTAATATTCATTCAATTAATTATTCAATATGAACTCGAGATTTATTGGGACGTAAGCATTTGATAAGGGTAAATTTTATATATCTTTCCATGTCTGATTTTCTGTTAAACAATAATTTAAGTTTTTAATTTCATCGCTTTTATTCTATTTGAATCCTTACAGTCTCATTTATCTCAGTATTTATATTTGCGGCTTTAGTCAGGAGTTTTGATAGCAACTTACTCCTCTTTTATGGTATATCAATGAAAATGGCTTGATAGGAAATTTTATTTAAGATATTTTCAGTTTAGAAATAAGTAAACCCGCGCTTGTCTATTCAGAGGTTACTTTGTCTCACAACTATAATAAAAAAACTACTGTTTTCTTACCACTTGAAATGAGATTGTGCTAGAGAAGGGTAAAATTTCTTTTAAGTACGACTTGTTTTTCATCTATAGTAATAGCTAGAATTCGCAAAATAGATAGACTAAGTATGTAAACTAATAGATAGATAGATAGATTGATAGACAGATAAATAGACAAGCAAATAGATAGATAATTTAATTATGTAAAGTAGATAGATATAAAAAAGTACATAGTTGAATTCAATCATATTTTCATCTTGATTATGTATATATATTATACAGATGATTTCCATGGTCTCCAACATTTACAATGTTTTGCAAAAAAATTACTTCTTAATGTTATTCACTTATGTACTTTATCAAATTATATTACTTATTAGATTTATAAATTCAAGACGTCTAAAAATAAGGTTTTAGTTATATGTTATATATATAATAAATTATATCGAGAATATAAGCACCAAATAATGTAGCTTATACTTACTACTGATAAATAGATTGAAGAATGGCAACCTGCAAACGATTTGTATCACAATTATATGATATTTTCACTATATATGATATAAATAATTTAGTGTCGCTAGTACACTTAAACTAGTGTTTAAATACACTAAATTATTATTGTTAATATTATTAAATTAATATTATAAAGTGAAAGAAAAACATTTTCTTGTATTAGCTAAGCAGTGGTTTCTGATGAGAAATATGCTATGCAAAACCTAACAGTGGTTGCAGGAACTCCAATCCATCGAGTCAGAGTGAATATATGTCACTTATTATCTAAACTCAGCAAGATCGCTTGATGGCTTGAAAAGAATTATTTTGTCATAGTCCCTTTAAATCTGAAGTTTAACATAGCCTTGAACAGTCTATTTTGATCGAAAATTCTGTATACGCACAGCAATGGTTCGAAAAATGCTATAGAGACCCTGGTCTGTTCAAATCAACTGTTTGTTGTTGAATTACTAAGTTTAAACAGCCGGTTGTTGGTTTACTGTGTAGTTAATTATGGCGCTACAGTTCAAACACATATATTAGAAATATATTTAATTGATTTAAATATTTTTAATCTCCTTTAAAATCAACATGGGTATAAAGATAATGTAGAGATTCCTGAGGTTTCAAAAAGATATCATAAATCAGCATATCTCTTTATATTATTGGGAGTTAGCTTTAAGTTATCGCTTTCTAGCACCCACATATAGATCTAAGAGTCTCTAGCGATATCGGTCAAAGACATCGTTAGCAGAGTAGTCGCCTTGTTAGAGATTTCTTAACTATCAATTACGTTGCATCAGTAGAACAATGTGTTTACTTTTTTAATATTCCGAAATATATATTGATTTTGTTAGTAAGCTATGAATCATATCGAATCCAATTACTTTTGTTCAAATTTTTATTTTTCAGTATTCAAAGTAATAATTTGATTACTTATCTTTTTTATTGAATAATTCATTATAATAAACTTAAATATAAAGCATTTTATGCAAATTATGAACTTCAACTTTAATATAAAAAAAATGCAACTCTAATGAAAGGCGTTTCTGAGCATCTTAAATTGGTGTAATTTATTGAGGCTAATTAAAGGTTAGTGGCAGTGGAAAGGGAGTGGAACTGGGACTGTTCATAAACAATAGAAGGTAGGTACGTACATAAAATATCAAGGACAAATAAATTTTTGCAATAGAAAAATAAAACATTAATTTAAATTCATTAACCACAAAAACTCAACTGAATTGAAACTTATAAGGAAATCAACATAATCCATAAGAAACATAAAAACTACTTCCAAATATTAGTGCAAACTTCATCTATTTTGCAAAAATAAAATGAGTTTTTGTTGCAGCAAAAAAGAAAAAAAAACAACCAGATTTTGCAAATTAACCTTTGCAAATTAGAAAAAAAATTAGAAAAAAAACTTCAAGTAAACAATAAAAATCATAAACCGAGTTGTGTATGTGATTTGAAGAAAAAACTCAAGATATAGCGATCGTGGATACAATGGCAACCTTGAAGTTTGCAAAAATTTAATGCACCATTGTTGAAATCATTAAATACTCGTACGGAAAAAATTTTGCAAAATTTAAAAAATAAAAAATACTAAATGATTTCTGATGTTTTCTACTTTATTTTATGTTTTAGCAGTGGCTCCATGCAAAAAATTTAATAATGACTGCAAAATTGCAAAACTAGCAAAAAAATAGTAAAATAAAATAGCACAAAAAAATCAAAAAAAAAAAAAATAAAGTTTGCAAATTTTTTTTTTTGCAAATTGAAACAAAAAAAATTAACAACAACAGCAACAGCTTTGTAGATATGAGTACATGTAGATACATTTTTATTAACTTGCAGATACAAGGTTACAAATGCGATACGGCAACCAGCAGCGCCACTTAGGTTGCAATTACGAAATCATTATTTATGTTTAGATTTAGATTTTTTTTCTACATTTGGTTTTTTTTTTCTTTAATTATATAAGTTAAATAAATTTTTTATTTCTGCTAATGAGTTCCCGGTCAACAATGTTGTGGTGGATATGCGCCAGAAGTGCAACAGATACTATATCGTCTTTTTAAATACTAGTTCTTTAAATTTATTTTTATGGTCGATTTTTTTTAAACGTTAAAGTTTTGTTATTAAAAAATTTATTAACAGCTTTTTTATTACAAAACTTAAAACAGAAAATTCTGCAACAGTTGCCGGCTCCTATGCTCTGGCAGTTGGGAGTGTACAGCAGTGGCTGAAACCGCAATAGCTTCACCAAACTTCCATTGGAATCAGCTACCCGCAATGCTCGCAAGCAGCACTTAAATGCTTGGTATATATATTGCACTACAGTTTTTGAGTGGTCAATTAGTTGCTTTATTGCTTTTGCAATACTTTCATTATTTGAGAATGGTGATATGCCGACGTACTACATTTTATGGCAAGAACATCATTTATTATAGTACCACTTACATTACAACAACCCAGTTTTATATAGAATATTATAGAGCAAAAATTATCTAAACAAAAATTTACTAACTTATGTTAAATTTCCACTTGTAATTTCCACTTGTAAATGTTAAGAAAATGTTGCAATAACCATTTTCTGATCTGACCAGTAAAATAGAGTAATTATGTCTATAAATGACATACCACTTGGAAATGTTATGATAACATCATAACCATTTTCTAATCTGGAAAGTAAGATACAGGTATTATGTTCTCAAATGTTGGACATGTTCACACTTGTAAATGTTGAGAAAATATGAAAATGAACCACCACTGACCTGGAAAGTAAAATATAGTAATAATAAATTTCTGAGGATAAGGGTCTTATTAAATCTGCAAAGTATTTATAGACAAAATTATATATGGAGTAGAGAGTAACGCCCAAGATAAGATAAAAATAATGCACTACTCAGGTGAAGCGTTCATCTCTATTGCAAAGTGTAAGAATATTTTCAGATACTATGCCTATTTGCTTCCTATTTTTGCATAACAACAAGTTGATCTTCATTGTGATCATCTATCACAGCATTCTCTTTTAGAGACTTACGTTCTCTAAACAGATGTGACTCATAAACAAACATATTACTCAAGTAAAACTTTCGTATTCATTGCAAAAACTACTGCCAGAGTTTAATAAATCTGCAAAAACTATAAGGAGCATTTGCTTATATTTTTCGCATAATAATGAGATGATTTCCATTGCGATCAGTTACTCATCAGCAAACCTATTACAAGTTGCTATCTTTATGAAGTATCTCAATAAGATTGCTGGATTTATTCTTAATATATAGCGGCGAAATTACATACAGATGCCTGCACATCATTAAGTATTCCCACCTTGTATTAAATTACACAATACTGGAAGATTTTAACAACCGTTAAATGGCAAGATGTCAAAAATAACATCCTAATGATTACTTCCTAATGATGTTTCTAATGATTACTTCAAGTACTCCAACCTGGCCATCTGGTTTATTTTGCAATAGCTAAAAGTGGTCCTTTGGCCAGGAATCTAGAATAGAAAAATGTTAAATTACATTGACTTTACATTCAAAAATATGTAGCAGCCACTGACCGTCATGGATGTTAACTACTCTAAACTTAAAAGGAGTTTAGAGTAGATTCATTGATTGATAGTACTTATGTTTTCCAATTTAATAAATTACTCACATCCCGCCAAGCTATATTTCTCCTAATAACAATCATCTTCATCTGATAAACAGGTCAATTATCATGAAGCATATAATATATAAATTAATCAAACCCTTTCAAAGAACTCTACTTCTTACAACAGTACCTATTTTTCAGTTATCAGTATATATGGTTAAACTCTGCCCTAACGACGACCCACCCGACAGCCGAGTGTTTCTAGATAGAAAATCCATATCAAATTTACTATCGAAAATTGAGAATGGAAATGATATAGTCAGTGTTTCTCAGAGTAGGACTAAAGAGATATAGAATGGCCGTAATCACTAACCTCCTACTGTAAAGTACCTTTGAGTCTAAGAGCAGGAGATACAACCAAGGCGGCCAAGGACGACGCACGTCTGTAATGGCCAACTTAGTAAGTAACTAAGTAACCTGTTGAATATTTGTTATTGACTCGCCTAATAAACAAGCTCATATTATCACACTAATATTGCCATACTATGAAATGAATATTCTTTAAATTATATATATGACATAGATAGATTATTTTTTTTAACGAAATTTTTAATTTATCAAATAATATTGATAATTGAGAACTATGAATTATTTTTAGTTTCAGTTTTATAGCTGCATTGGCGCTGTCCAGAGATGCAGGCAGTTCAAATAATACCAAACTAAAAAAGAATTAAGCTATAAAAAAAAAAAAATAAACAACTCAACAACTCTACATAAGATACTTAAAATGAAAGCTTAGAAAATATTTTAGAAAAACATGTTATGAAAATCGTGGGTAGTTTTATCAACAATGTAATTTAAGAGCTTATAGGTATTGCGTTGAGTGATTTTATGTGCTTCGCTAATCATTAAATAAAAATTTTAATAAATATTCATAAAAATGGTAATAAAGTTTTATTAAATTGCATTAAATTCACTGCTTGTCGTCATTATGTCACAATTTAGATACTACTTGATTTATTGAAAGAAATTGTGGGGGCCAACGGATTGTGAAACCAGTAATATATACATTACTTATGTATTCTTTAAAGAGTGCTTACTCCTTAAATTAATGAAAATCGGAAGGAACTAAAAAGAATAACAAATATATAATGTCATGCAAGAAAATGAAAGAACAAAACATATGGCTGAAAAAGAGAAAACATAAACTTAGAAATACTATTCATGAAAGATCATCATGCTACAGCCAATTATTAGATAAGAATTAAAGAGAGGGAGAAAGAAAGGGAGAGAGAGAAAAATAATGGATTTTATTCTTTCCTTGTTCTTTCTCTCTAGTGACTTACCGCTAGTGATTAAAGCCATTCTTATATTGAAAGGGGATTGAAAGAGGGAAAGAGAGAAAAGGATGAAAAGGAAGTAAGAGGGGGAGAGGTGGGAAGAAGTAATAGTTGGGGTTAACATAGAAAATCCCTCCTTCTCCTCTATCCACTCCATCCCTCCTCTAGTAGGAAAGAGAAGTAGAAGGAAAAAGCGAAAGAGAGTGAGGAGTAAGTAAAAATAAATATAAAATATAACTATAAATTCTTTTTATTTCTATTTTTATAAACTGTATACATTTTAATATTATTGGTGTCGGATTACAACTTATTGTATCCGAAATATTACACTCTAATATTACCAATTCTAATCCATATCTCACAAAAAAGTACGAGTTTTGCTTGCAATAAAATATCAAGATTAATCGGGTCAATATATACCACTATATCAAAACAAAATATTTTAAATTTTTCGCAGCAATCAACTGTAAAAACCATTGAAAAAAAATATCCACTAAATTCTCTTTAAAGTCTGTTTAGAACTTAAACAATCGGAAACGGAAGTAAAAGCTTATAACAATAACAATAAACATTAAAAAATACTGACAAAAGCAACAGGACGAAAACGTAGTGAGCAATAACAGAAAATATCTAATAGGCAACTTAAACAAATATTAATGGGGGAAAAAAATAAAAATGCCGAAAACAGGGTCTATAGAAGTTTTGAGATATTTGGACGTTCAAATATAATAATAATAATTAATACTGATTGAAACTCTACAAATGAATCGGATTTTATACGCTAAATATGTGAAGGATTAGATGAAGGATTACTACTCATTATGATCTTTAATTATGAGAGAATTGTTATCTTTCAAATTAAGAATACAGTTCTAGTTTATAAGGAAGAAAATTTTAAAGAAAAAATTATGAGAAATGGGAAAAGAAAATAAAAATAATACAAAGGAGACAAAATGTGGTACCGAAGGAAGTTTAGATAGACTTAGATGAGTGATTAATAAACAAAATTCATAGGCATGGAAAAAAGGTTTGAAAAACATAGATGAGAGATTAACGAAAAAACGTCAGAGCTAAGCAGAACAATAGAAAGAATTTGTGAAGGAAAATGGAGGCAACAAAATAATCGAAAAAAGAAGGCGTAGAAATAGTTGTCAATTTTAAATCTGATCACAACGCTATCAACATGACTGGTGACTACAAATTTGGAAACCTTGAAGACATTACATCCCAATAAAACTTTTTCTTTCTAGTGTACTATTGTATAATCACTTCTTGCGATTGCAATTCTTCAAAAATATATATGTCTTTAAGTAGTTCTAACACATTAAAGAAATTGGTTTAGTTCAGTTTACATATCTTGTTAACAAACCTAGGGAAATAAGTATTAAGAAGTATTTATTAAAACAAAAACACGTATGCTTAAGTAACTTAAAACTGTGGGTAGCCTTCCAAAGATGTTTGTATTAATATATATTATTATCAACAGTTCCTGAATAGCTGTAGTTCTATTATAAGGAAGTGTGCAGTTCTCACTAATGGTATTATACTCTTATATTATATACATATGTATATATAAAATTGTATTCTCAAATGTTAATCTTCTCATATGTTCGAAATCATTTTCTTCCCTCACTTCACTCTAGAATTCAATAATATTTACTATTATAACAGGATTTACGAAGGAAATTTTAATAAATACATACTTTGTTACTTTTAATATCCTTCACCCTTATATTTTTCCAACAAAAACTATTTTCCAATGAAAATAAATAATGCACAACAAATGGCACTGTTAAATCCTTATTCGTCACACCCTGTGTAAACAAATCGCCATCAACAAAGGTAAATACTTTCACAATGGACAGTTTTCTAAGCATTTTCAGAACGAAATAGTGAAGAAGAAAACAGAAAGAAAAAAAAAATAAAAATTAGACAAAAAAAAATTATTAAAAGCGAAAAAAAATAATGGCACCCTAGGGTACATGCAGTGCTGCTTCCGGGCAATCAAATAGTAAAAGGATAAGGATAAATAGGTAAGCTAATAAATAGAGAACAGAATACTGAGTCAGCCAACAAAATAGGGTTTCTTCGACTACAACAACAAAAGCGACAGCTCAAAGGCAATTAAGATTAAGAATGCAACAACAAAATTAAAGTCTGAACTCAATAAATACGAAAGATAAATATTTAGAAAAAAAAGGAAATAAAAATATGCTACAGCAGTTAAGCCTGATTAAATACCTTTGATAAAAGAAACCACAAACAAAAATTTAAGACATACCATCAATCAAAGAACGGAGCCTTATTTAAGAAACGGACTTAAGATTTTCCTGAAGAGTGCAACACCATTGGAAGTTTAAGGTGCAGCACTGTTGGATAATGTTAATTCGATAATTTGCAAAACGTTGTAGTAAGTCTGTATGAAGACAATTATACAGGGTGTACTTAAAAAATTAGCATAAATTTGTGTAGAGTTTTAGTTTGAAATTAAAAGTGCAGATAATAGATTACTAACCAATGACACAACAGTAAGATTTGTTAAGAACTTCCGTATATATATATAATATATCCCTGCACACATATGTCTGATGTTACGTATAAAACATCACATGATGTCATATGCCTCATTAAGCATAAAGTGCTAATAAATATCTTAGCACAGGAATATAAACGTCTTTTAATGGTACCATATAACCTATAGCTGCTCTCAGCAAAACAGAAAACAGATTGAGTACTGAAATTCAGTGGCAAGAAAGATGGAACATGTGAATAAAAGCTCAACGAATCTTTAAAATTAATCATCAGATAAACACATGGTTTAATGGAAACATGGACGATTGAATAATGGATTTACTTTATTTTTAAATAGACTAGTATGCATCTTCAATATTTGTTAAAGTCAAGATCCGCAGTGCAAAATGAACCCGGAACACATTTTATTTTTCTGTTCTCGCTTTTAGGTGGAAAAAGTGGATATTAAGCTTATCTTCAGATTGTTAATAAATAATGAGCTCCAGTAAAACGAATTTGTGACATTCTCAAAAAATGGAGCACAATTAACAGATATTCTACTTAAGTAATAATTGAAGTAAGAAAAATAAAACTAACAATTAAAACGATGACAAAGGATACTGTTAACAAGCTGACAGATCGAGATTCCATTTTTACGATGGCTACCCTGACGAAATACCTAATATGGCGGATACATAGCCTGCCATATTGGAAGGATACTAGAAGGAAACAGGGCATGCGTAGTTCTACCGCTTAAACGGATGAAATGTAGCGGGTTAATTCTTGCACTAACCTAGGCTTTCGATGATATACTCCTTAATAATAAAAAAAAGAAATATAATCCAAAATATGTTGCGTTTTCACTGATATTTATCTTTTCTACAATTTTTTACATAGTCCATATGCTTAAGTTGCTCAATATTTTATGTAAAGCCCATTGCTATATATAGCTACTATAATTATCTGGTCGCCTATATTTACTTATAGAGATTTCAAGCATAAGATTTCCTTTTCTGAACTCGTACTCTATAATCAGAGCTTACTGAAACTGACCTCCGTTTCATTCCACTCCATTTCAATTTTTTAGTCCTACTTTCCTAGATCAATTATGTGGGCATCACTATAATAATATGACTCCACATATTTCTTTGCTAGATACAAATCCTTCAGTAGTGTCGAGCTTCTAAAATAATAATTTTTTCTATATTTCCTTTTTCCTTTGATGTCTCCAATTTAAAAAGATAACAGACAACGCAAACCTGAATTGTCGCCACCTGTCAATTGAAGAGCGCGAGCATAGCAAATAAGAAATAAAAAACATAAATTGTAAATAGAAAAAAAAAACATTTTAATGCTTCAAGAATAACAATAACAAAAAATGTTGAAAAAATATAATTGAAAAAAAAAAACAACAAAAAACATACTCAACAGCAGTTTATCAACCTCAGTTATTTACTCTACAAACAAAAGCTAAGTATGTGTGAATTCATAAGTAGGGGAAAATGAAAAACTAGAAGGCCAGATAAGAGAAAATGTATGTTACCCCACTGCACTTGTTCCTTTAGAAGAACAATAACAAAACGCATATGTAGCAATAGGCGACAACTGAAGTTAAATTACAGTTGTTGTTCTTCTTTTTCTTCTTAGTGTTGTTCTATTCTAAGCTATGTGCGGCATTTTAACAAAATATAAGGTAAATTATTTGAGCAAAACAAATAAAAGAGCGAAATTGATGCGCTTTCAACGCATAGACAAGCATTGCATTTATGTGTTTACATTAATACAATCACCCAGTGAAAAAATAATGCTATATTATATATATTATTGATATATAGATATATATTAAAGGTCTCGTCTTTGTTTATCTCGTAAACCAAGAATTTAATATATCTTAAAGATTTTGACTTTATTTGTTTCCTTATATCAAAAACACTATACATCTTAGACCCCATATATTTTTTAAATCAAGAATCTAATGTATCTTAAAGTTTTTAAAATCATATTTTTGTTTATACCGCAAGTGAAATATATCTAAATCGTCCTTACTTCATATATATCCTTTTAGCAACAATCTTTTATTTCTTAAGGGTCTTGACTTCATACATTTTTTAACCCAAAAATTTAATATATCTTCAAAGGTTTGACGTTGTATATTTTCTTATACTGACAATCTTATATACTACATCTTAAAGGTTGTGACTTTTTATATTTTCTTTTATCAAGATTTTAATATAATTTAAAGCTGTTGATTTTATGCATTTTCTTACACCGAGAGTCTTATATGCCTTAAAGATCACGACTTTACACATTTCTTTACACCGAGAATCTTGAACAAAATATTAAAGATCTTGACCTTATACATCTTGTTATACTGAGAATGTTATTTATCTTAAATGTCATGATTTTATATATTTCCTTATAACGAGAGTCTTATACATCTTATAGATCATGACTTTATGTGTTTCCGCATTACGTAAAAATGATATATATTAGAGGTTTTGACTTTATGTATTTTTTTTACCGAGAATTTTATATATCTAAATAGTCTTACCTTCGTGGTGAAAATTATATACTTTAGAGATTTTGACTTTATATATTTTTTATACCAAAAATTTAATATATTGAAAGGTCGTGACTATATATATTTCTTTACACAGAGAATCGAATATTTCGTAAACATCTCGACCTAATATATTTCCTCATACCAAGAATCTAACAATCTTAAAGTATAAAAAAATTAAAACATAATGTTATAAATTTTTGATATATCTTTTTACTTTTTATTTCGTTTATTTTGTACTATTTTTTTGACTTCTTTTCCTCAGAATGATTTACTTTAACTACTGATAATAGAAACCTTACATGGCATCACTTAAACAATATGTAATTCATTTAAATAATTTATTATTTTTCACTGGGTAAGCATATTTATTTTTTAACATCTGAGTGTAAACGTATTTAAGTATGTTTTGCTTATTAAAGTCAATAAAGATTATGAAGGAAAAGCAATTTGATTGCATTAATGCAACACACAAATCTACATACGAGCGAGTACTCAGGGGACACACACAAATTCACAGCTCAGCTCAGCACAGCACAGCACTTTGCTTTGCTACTGATTACTGCTTAAATAGTTTTTGTTATTGCTTTTTTGTTGTTAAATTTTGTCATATTGTTGTTGTTATTATGTGTTTGCTTTAGTGCCATGCCTGTTACTTCATGCCGATTGCTGTATGTCATAATTCTTTCATAGCTGCCTGCCTCACTGCTGCTGTCAACCATGTTTAATGGTGGACAATTGAACAATTCATATTTATGTGTGTGTGTATGTGTGTATGCGTTTTCGATTAGGTTTCGTGTGCATTTCGTACACATTTCAACGTCACTTGCTGGTTTTTATCGTTATCAGCAATTATCGGACAAACCCGGCATGCGATTATGATGGCACAATAATTTCCTATGCTCATTGCCGATAAGATTTGACTTTATTTATTTAATTTATTAAAATTGATATAATGAGTGTAGTTTCGTTAGTGTTAATAATTTTTTTCAATCATTACCGGATAAGCAGAATATGAGTAA
>NC_051847.1:30719930-30739586 GCF_002237135.1 Teleopsis dalmanni | reverse complement strand
AAATAATTTTACATTATTATGTACTCAAGTATGTTAGCAAATCAGATATATAAAATAATTTTGGATTAAAATAAAACCTGTTAAAAACCTTACTTAATCAAATATAATAAAATAATTATTAGTAAAATTTAGTGCACTCAAAAAAATATTCAGGGAGATACAAGGCGTAAAATAAAATTTGGTTTAAAAAAAAATTTTCATTGTAAATATCTCAAAAATTGCTTGGTTAAAAAGTTTGAGCCATAAAGAAGTATTTAGCTATTTAAATTACTCAAATGGGTTCTGAGATTATGACAAAACATTCTCGATATTTTTTTCCAATGTCTTGAATTATTATATATTATTTATAAAAACATATTTGTTTCTATATTTGGTATATATGGTATAATTCAAATAAAAGTACGTGAATACCTAAGGTTCCTATAAATGGGGTCCATATCTACGTTATCCGGTTTTATGTTTGTACTATTTTAAAAAGGAAATAAAATATTTAATAATGAAAATAATTTAATAGAAGTAATTGTTCAAATTGTCACTATATTTAAAATATCTATTAGTACAGTATCTATGTAAAATTAGCAAAAATGATCAGCAAAAATATAATTGGACCAACCGTCCAGTTTTAGCCTTGTAACACCGAAAAGGTAAAAATTTGAAACTACATAGACAAAGTGATCCACTCCATCACTTGCAGATGTACTTAAAACGAAGGCTTTGGGACGACTTTACACAGTATATTAATATGTGTATGTTTCTTTTTGCGTTAGTCACTACTTGAATCAATTAACTAATTAGTTGTCTATTTCTACATACGATCGTATAGACCTTTTGTTATTATTGGTAACATTTTGAATTGGAACTGTGAAATTATTACTACCTTTGATTTTAATTTGAATCTCCAGAACATGGGCAATGAACCTATATATATCTTCTATATTCTATTAATGTATATTGTATTAATTTTCAATTTTTCTATTGGTATATCATTTCCAAGAAAGGATAATGATGATCAATGAATTAAATTGAATTGATTTCATAATTTTTATGTGAAAATAATATATAAAAATCAGATGTTAAGAAAAATCTTCAAAAATTAAATTAATAACGATTATATACAACACGTATTTAATTGTGTACATAGTAAACACAATGACAATTACAAAGATTGTTTTCAAAATGCTTAATTTAGTAAACAAAAATCTTAATCAAAATCTTTATGCATTAATTAGCATTTTAATTTAATTGAATTTGTTAGCGCCAATAGAAAATGTCAGTGCTGTCACATCTATTTAATGGCCAAACATTATTCATGATATTCACACGTTACTGCACACACGTACCGCTTTCGTTGCGGTGTGCTCCAAATAGATAACGAGTTTGAGATCCGATTCGGATAGGTTTCAGTGTTGAAAGTTGGCATAAATGAACGAGCGCGCTTTGTAACATTCATTCGTTCGTTTAATGTCCGCCTTTATATTAACATATGTCGACCTTCTCTTTATGACTAATGAAACTACTGTGGGTTATAATGAACGAGTACGACTATGTACACTTGTTACGAGTTACGAATTACGAGTATTACTGCTGTTCGTTACATGTATTTCTCGCTGTTCATTACATGTATTTCTCGCTGTTCGTTATAGGTAAATACCGATTAGAGAAATTGTAACTACATTTTCCCATGATTATCCGAGATGTTAATGTTAATGCAATCTTGGTGATTCAAATATTTACAAATAGTTTTGCGTAATAAATGACAAAACGTCAACTTGTAAATCAATAAGTTCTCGTTGGTTTTCAAGTTCTACTTATTATATATCAAATCAGGTAATTACTAGTGGTTTACGTATTTGTAACTGAAAGTGGGCAGAATAAAGTCATTTTATGTTTATGCAACTTTTTATCATATAAATTAACTTGATTTTAAATAATTAACAATTATGACAGTTATTAATAATATTTACTAGTATTTCCAATTATTGTTTATTAGAGTTTTTAGTTAGTTAAAGTTGTTTTGTTCGATTGATTGCTACTAAAAAATAATTACATTTTTAATTAAGTTTCTTCCACAAATGTTTTTTTTTTCTTTAAAGTAAATTTATTTTGTCGAATAGAAATGAAAAGACAACAACAAAAATTTTAGTTAATTTATTGCAGTTTGGTTGACCATACAAACGAACAGGCAATGCCTGTTTGAACGAACAGGCATTGCCATACAGCTATATGCCATACATCCAGATTGGTTTAATGACTTCGTTACATAGTAAGACTTTATACTCTAAACATAGGGGAGCCCGTTTAGCCAGCGAAGGTTTTTAGCCTTAAGTTTTATTTGAATCGTTTTTGTTTCGATATATTCGACTTTATACTTTATACCCGATTATATTATTCAGCTAATGCTTTCAACGTTCTGCTTCATTTGAGTTCCTTTTCTTTCGATATGTTACCGTCAAGTCAAGCGGTTGTCAAGGTGATTACCAAGGCATGTCACTGTTTTTGTTCACAATATTACAACTCCGTTGATATGATAGTTGGTGAGGGGAATCTATTAAGAGAAAATGTTATATCACGACATTTTTACTAATTAACTCTAATTCACCAACACGAATATGCCCAAAAAAAGCTGTATCATCGGCAAATGTTGATGTATCTAAATTGTGGGATCTGCAAAGTAAAGTTGAGGTACAATAATGAAGTAAGACTTTTACAAAAGTGACTTTGAAATATTTCTGATGTCGTGTATAGCTACAAACATTCTGGTAATATTTGGGGTTCAATTATTTACAAAGTTAGAGAACGTCTCACAATTTGAACTTCAAGCACTCCAAAGATTCACAAAAGGCCATCATTGTCTACTTGATGTCTAATATAGTACAAAACTACAAAGAAATCTTGCTTCATCTGATATCTGTTTTGACCGGGAATCGGTTAATTTAAGGCATACAGCCAGCCATTTTAATCTAATCTAATAAATAATAAAATCTGATCAAATATGTTCACTAAAAAATTTTACTAATTTTTTTCTTAAATTATTAAAATATTTTTGAAATTCCAAACTTTTGCTTTTCAAAATATTCAAACCCTATGCAGTTCTTTAAAGCATTCCTTTATTAAACTCTAACTCTTTATTAAAGAGCAAGCAAAAAAAGATACACACTCCTTCGCACTTTCCAATTGCGCTCCTTACTGGCGCTCCAACGACTATAAAATCCACAGTTACAATGAAGGAAAATGCGAAATTCCACTTGTAATTTCAGCACACTCAGCACTTTTAAAGCCCTTGTCCTGGCCTGCTACTGCCAAAATGTATTGCTATGTTGCCACTACTTTAGGTACAACATTTCTGAAGCATTTAAAGCATTGTATCTACAATACGTATATCTGCAATACATGCCACTGCTACGAACGACGAGTAGTCGCAGTCGTACTCGTACTCGTACCTTGGTGCGCTTATGTGCTTCTCAGCCTTAATTGAAATTCCTGATATACATTTTGGGGTCGCTTGCTCCGCAGAATTCGACGCGCGTCTTCAAATGTCTGTTCGGTGAAATGTTCTGTGCGTTACCCGCCGTACTCTATGGTTGGAAAGGAAAGAATTCGTTTTTTTTGGTAAATTTTTTTTTGTTACGTTTTTTATATATCGTTTTTTAAATCTTTATATATAATTTTTCTTATTTCGTTTATATGCATTCCCTTGTTTTAGACTGAATATTTCTATTTTAGTTTATTTTATTTTTTTTCTATTTAATTTTTTTCTTATTTTTTTTTGGCTAGTCTCATTTTCATGGACCATTTACCGCTTGCTTAAACCTTCTGTTTCGACACCGTCGGCTTGTTTGCCATTGGCGCTGAAAGTAATGTTTTAGAAAACTGATATATCCTGATATATGCATCATGTTTAGTTTAACATTGTTTTTTCGTACTTCTAAATAAGGCACTATAACATACTTGCTTATCATCGTAGAAATGTTCATTTGTATCTGAAGGCGAACATCAAGTGCTACATTTTAAGTGCGTCTATTGATTTAAGTAAATATTTGATCATTTTTGAAGCATTAATATAAAAATCATCTAAAATTTTTGTACATAACAATACTTTATTTTATATTTAACAAACAGATATCAGAAAGATATACTGGGCTTCAAAGCATACTTCTATAATATCATCTAACTTAGTATCAGAATTCAACAGAGCTCTTGCTAAAGCTTTTGACCAAGTGATCACAGTTACTATTAAGTAAAAGGGCTTTAGACACTAACTTGCATTTGATCAAACAAAGAAGAAAAATAAGACCAATAGATCACTATTCGAGACTGTTTAAAATCTCTAGAATCTTTTCAAAAAGAACGTACTCGTTCTATTCCTTAGGGTACCCCACAAATGTATAGGGAAAAATTATTATTTTCTGTTGAGACTGGTTATATATTTTTCTAGCATATGCAGATAATGTAGTTTAGCCTATATGAGGTGTAGAGTTCAAAACTGAATCAAAACAAAATTAATTTCAGCAGATTAACTAAATTTAATTTAATTGAATATACAATTTCATGACACCAATTTCAAAACATGATTTCGATCAATTACGATTCGTTACAGAAATATTTTAAAGAACTTAACCTTGGAACCTCAATTTTTCAATTTTCCAATCTTAAATAGTCAAGTTAGTTTACACTAATGGTGTTTTTAAAATTTGTTTCTGATACTGACTAACTTATCTATCTTTAATTTCTTCTACAAAAATTATTTTACCGACGGTTAATCACTTAGTCAACCAGTCTATGCCACAACTTTATTTCTGTTAACAATTCTATTTATAATTACATCGCTTCAATTACAAAAAATAGATCTTCCAATTTACTATTTTGAAAATATAATCAAAACTTTACTTTGATACTACTGATTTTAATAACTTTTTAAATATATAAGGCTTCTGCGTAGATCAATGACAACAAACTTCTGTGGATCTACCGATAGCTGAGGTCGTTATGAGGTACATTGTTGCTCATAACTTGTAAAATTCTTTAATAATATAACTAATAATTCAAGGTCCTTAAAATCAAGAGATTTTCAGAATATGCTCATCCAAGCATATTTTGAAGACATTTTAAAGAAATACAGCCAAACCAAGTCACTTCTCCATAAACTACACCGAATTGTGCATTTTAAAGGGTACGCTGCTAGATCATTTTTGGGGATGCTTTATTCCAAACTTTTCCATGTTTTCTATATTATAAACTGATGAGATACAAGTGAGCTTCATTATGTAGCTCTTTGAAAATATTTTTCACTAAACATTATTCAAAGCATAACCGTGGCATCTAGAACCCTATTTGTAATTTCTAAAAGACTCGTAGATTTGTCTACACTGAACCAAATTTGTACACGCTAATTTACAAAAATTTGTTATAAATTTGTACACGCTAATTTACAAAAATTTGTTATTGTTTTATTATATAAAACTTAACAAATTATTTTATAACAAATATTCGGATAATCCGGATAATAAAATAAAATTATCCGCTATAAAAAAAATTACACCGGATAATGGAAAGTTTTTTTTAATGTTTCTCAAATCTTATGAAAACCGTCACTGGAAAGTTTTCTATGATATATTTCATTGTATTTATAAAGTTGGACATATATAGAAGACTAATTGAATATATGAAGGACATGAAGAATTATTTATTTCAATTAATAATTTTTAAATTTATTTACTTTGATTTAAAGATTTTTTACTCATTAAAAAATATAATCGACTTTGTCCATAACTAATCTAGTCTTTTTGCGTTCCCCTTTTCTACGTCTATTAACAAGATTAGTTAGTAAGAGTATCATTGATGAAATTCTATTCACTTTTTAGTCAACTAATCGGTCATCCTTTCCATTCCCCTGTTTTTGACTTATATTACTAGCGCAGATATGTCTTGATTTTAATCTTATCATTTATTTCAAGTTTATATCTAGTTTCTATTTAATATTTACTTATTAGTAATTACTGTCTTTTTACTGAGTACTTAAGTTTTTAATTATTTTATTTATGATAAATAATACAAAAACTTGTCCAACCAATTTTGTTGCCTCCAATCCACTCTTGCATCTCAAAGCAAATATGGGTACATCTTATTTTGATAAGAATCAAAAAATTGCTTAAATACTCATTTTAATCATTTGGATTAGGATTATTTATTTTTAAGTCATTAATTATTATCAATTTTTAATTAATGTCTGGCACAAATCTATTAACAAAGAGATATTACTGTGCATCTGATATTCCATAAACCCGACTTTGTATTATATATATATATTTTTTTTTTAAATATTTTCTATGCTACTTAAGTGCTTTTCAGTTTATTTTTTATAAATATAACTTTTTTGTCCTCTATACTTTTACAAATCTTTTCTTGTATTTCCCACTGCAATACCACTGCGATGTCTCTATAAATTCCGGTTCGTTGTTGTTGGTATTTATTTTAGTTATTTTTATTTTTATTTCATTTATTTTTTATGCGATTACTTTTTTTATGGCAAAAGAAACAGTCAAAAGAGACTACAAAGGAAGCAAGTATCATGGAGCATGTCCGTCTGTCTGTCTGTCTTCTTAACTGATTGTATGTGTGTCGGTAAAAGGTATCTGTGCAGTTGTCTGTCTCTAAAACTGTCTGTCATTTGGTGACTATACAATTGACTGTATGCCTTTCGGTCTTCCCATTTGGCAATGGTATTACAAATATCTCTACATTTGAGGTCTTATGTCTCTGTGTTTGTCTACTTGCCTGTTTGCCTGCTTGCCTGACTGCCTGCCTGTCAGCCTTCCTGTACGTCTTACGGACCATTAAAATTTGGTTTATTTGTTAGCTGTTGGCAGTGCAGTGCTTAAGGTAGTTGGCCAAAGCGCCCAACTTAACAAAATGAAATATACAATAAAATATAAAGAATCTGCTTAATTTGGTATATATATCTTTTTTTTGGGTTGTGAATTTTTTATCTGAGTTTTTTATTCTGATTTCTTATTTTTTTTTTATGTTTTTGATTTGATTTTTATTTTTTTTATTTTGGCCTAAGCTGTTAAGGAACAACTGTTAAATTATACATAACATGTTGCTATTATGTTTCTTTATATAGATGTGTATGTTTATATAAATATAAGTTTAGGTAGCTAAACATATGCCCACATACATATCCGACCGTGGAATAGCTGTTCTATATGCAGCAACGCATCCTTGAAGGGTTTCATTTTGTGGCAATTTTTATATTTCTCATATTATTTTTATATCTTAAAGCGATGGTTCATAAATAATTTCCGTTTGTCTGCTTTAAAGATCTTCTACGTTAAGTTCTTAAATTGAAACAGACTTGAATGCGGACTTAGTAGGCTGTCTTAAAATACGAGAAAGGAATAAACAAAGCAGATTTCCAGAGAAGGAGTGGTTTCTGTTAAAACCAATCAAAATTAATTAAATGCGTACAGATTAGAATAAGTATTATTTATTTAAAAAGTTTATATATATAGAACGTGTGTGAAGTGTTCCAACAAGTATTAGATACTGAACTCAATTACAATTTGATAATTTTCATTTGATATGGCAATGAGTTATTTCTACTTGTATATTCATTCTATGTATAGTTTTTTAACTTTTTTTATAGAAACTTGCTATCAATTATCAAAACAAAATTTTTTTCATATTATTAGGTCTATGACGCCTTAAGACTTATCAGTCATCAGTAAAAATTTGGAAAGAATAGTTTTCATTCTTCGATTTCTAAGTGGTTTCCTGACATTTTTGTTGTAGGTGCATTGCACTTTAAATTTTTATGTTATATTTTTGTCAACATTTTTTATCTATAAAAAGTGTTAAATAAATAAAAAGTGTATTTACTCTTGGCGTTATACATATTTACATTCTTAAAAATGAATAAATATTTTGACTAAATAAATTAAAAAATATTGTCAAAGGTGTCGTTAGTCAACAAATTTTATCATCCAAGTACATTAAAGTGAAAAAAAAACTATTTATGAAAAAGTAGACAAATATTTATATAAATATCACACTATATGATATAATATATTTTTATGATATATAATAAAATCTTTGTAAATAATAATACTCTATGTTAGGGTGTAAGAAAAACTAGATTTTTTCCCCTATTTTTCAAAATAAACGTTTACTTTGATGTATAATAAATCTACAAGTGGATAAATACCAAAATTAATTTAATATAAATTATATAGGTTATTATTTTTATATTTTCAAATTATATATTTTATTATATTCATATTATAAAAATATATTAAATTTATTTAATATAATTTATATATTTTATTATTATTATTATTTTATTTTTATATTATATATATATTATGTATATTTATATAAATATACGAATCCCTAAATATATACGTGATTAGCGGACTGTTATTATAATATGCTTTTATGTTGTATTCCCCACCAAAAAATCAATCCAATATAATAATTAAATCATATTTTCTAAGTATTATTTATATTGATTTATAAATCAATATAAGTATTTATATTGAATTCATATTAATCTCAAAGCAAGTCCCTACAATTTGAGTTTTAATGTTTATACCAAAAAGAACGAAGTCAATGTGCCAGCTAACTGCGCTAGAAAAGAGGAAAAAAAAATTTGAAAGTTAAAATATAAATACAAATTTTTTTTTGTTTTAATAATTTCTTTTGAAAACCGCTGTGTAAACAAATTTAACTTTTAGAGCTTTTTAAAAAGCCAAAAAAATACAAATATTAGATTTTCTCGTATTTTCTTAACCGATGTTAGATATTTTCTTATGTGGAAAGTAAAAATTTCTAGATGATTATAATTATAATTTGATTTTTATTTTAATGAAGTGGATTTATTTCTTTCAGAATCATTATAATGAAGTGATGCACATAGATTAGGTTAGCTTAAGTGTAAAGGTGATTTCGTATCCAACTCTATGTAGATTATGCGTAGATTGAGTGTTCCGTCTCCAATTGATTAGATTTTATGTAGGGTTTTTATGATGAGTGTGTATTTCATTAATCTATTTTTATTAGGATCTTTGTGAGATATTCTTTATTCTGATAGTTTCGCTTCTGATAGTTCTTCACGATTTTATATACGAAGAGTACAAGATTTTGCAAGGATTCTTAGCTATCACTGATAAGTCTATTTTTAGTTTTTGATGTACGGATTTTGATTTTGTATATGAAGAGTACAAGATTTTGTAAGTCTTCTTAGCTATCACTGATAAGTCTATTATTAGTTTTTGATATATAGTAATTTGAGTACTATTTTAGGTGTTTTCATTATTGTGAATAAATTCCTAATGAAATCATGTTATTTAATTAGAATCTAACTATGTAAATATTATATTGACTATAGATGTCAGGAGTATTTAAATTACGTTGAGAATTTATTAAAAACTACGATTCTTGACATGTTTTAAAGGTTAAAGGCACATGATGGAGTTTCTACTGTTATAAGACGGGGCAGCCAAACATAATACACTGTTGTTATTAGAAGCAAGTTTAAGGTTTTCAACATCTTTCTGTACCTCCATTGAATCATTAAAATAATATTCTTTTCTTCTCTTTTTTGAACCATTCTTTTCTGATTCCATCAACTAGCTTCAACGAGTTCTTGAGTTTTGCATACAGTAGAATTTCTGCTTATCTTTAGTCTTAATACTGAAGATTATCTTCATATTAAAATGCATCGAATAAATATTTTTTTATCTTTCGTATAAAAATCCGGACATACCAATAGACATACGCGTAGAATAAACTAATCGGATTTCACTTGCAATAATTATTTCCAATAAAAATTTCTGTTTAATTCCTCCTGACCTTACAACTTTCTTTCCATCTTTCTGGTTTGTGTAGTCTCATATCCTCTTAGAAATTTCCACTTTTATATAGAAAAGTAAGACATAATTTTTCAATGTTAAGTATTTTTAATTACATCCTCTTACGAACCGGTGATTTAGTGATTATAAAATTCCGATTAGATAGAATATTAATTAGAGAAGCAAAACTTAGAAATAAAATGAATCATTAAAATTAGCGAATAAATAATTAATCTTTCCATGCTTTATAAAAACTTAAATATTTTCTTATTACTTTATATAATCATTTATACGATTATGAAGAAAATTTCTCACACAATTTTTTTTAATCAGATTTTTTTCATACTCGTAAATTATAATTATTTAAGTTCTTATCATTCAGTACCCTACATACGATAAATTTGAGGTAATACAAGTTGTTGACAAGATGATATTATTTAATAGTTCTGAATATTTTATAATTATGCTATACTACTGAGTTATGTTAATTCCTCGTAAAGAATCGACTCATCAGAAAATTTATTCACTATATAGACAATTCACTACCCAGCAATTATGATTTAAGAAAGTTACAGTATAATAAATATATATATACTCCATTTGAAACCATATAATTCATAATAGGCACAATTTTATTTCATGGAAGTCCGCTACAGAAAAATACGATTTGATTCGGTTTGTAATCCTCTCATTTTACTTTGAATGAAATCACTTTCAAATTTTGATAAATGTTTAGAAAGTCATATTCACAGTTTATTTCGCTTATAGTCAGTACTTGGCCCAAATACTAACATCAAACTAAATAGCCAAAGTGCCAGTTAACAATACCAAAAAAAAATCTAAAATGTTAGCTATCAACATAGAAGCATAAATGTTTCATTTTTAGTCTTAAAAAAATGGGAGTAGTTTGTTTTAATATAAATTTTTTTATTACATATGTCATATAATTGAATGATTTAATTTACAATTAATATGAATATAATATGACATCACCCATTGCTGCAATAAAATAAATTTTTTAACCTATTAACACAAAAGAAATTATTGTAAAGTAAATATGTAATTAAATATTTTCTTATCATATTTGTTTAAAAATATTAATAAGCAAATAGTGACATATACATCCTGGTATATATACATATTTGTAGAACATACCCGTAACCTATTTTTACTTAAGAAGTACCAAAGTGAAAATTCTGATAAAACTATAAAGTAAAAAAAATTAAATAAATATGGAAAGTAAATTATATATGAATAATTTATGTCATAGTAAAAGATATATTCACTTAGTCTACATATTTTAAACGAGTTTATTTTTACTTTGAATTCATAAATTTTTTTTTTATAATATATATTTAGTCATAAAATCTTATAAAGCAAATAAAGAACTTTTTATTTACTTTTTGGATAGATAAAATTATTCTTATCTACACATTTCACACGATAACAACGTCAGACCTAATAACCTATTTATATTTTAATGAAAATCCGGAAATTATTAGACATAATTAGGCCTTGAAATTTCATTACATTAAGTTAACTATTATTAACATGTGTAAATTAAAATAATTAATCAAGAGAATAATTATAACAAATAAAAAAATTAAGAAATAAATATAATAAAACATATGTAAGTATAATTTTTAAAGAAGATATAGAGTAATACTCAGTCATATATTTGATTCACTGCACACTGCCAACAAAATCGTATAAACTTATTAAAGAATGTGTTAACGTGTTAACTGCCTCCTACATCTCAAGATCCCCTTGGAAAATCTCAAACTATTCTTTTATTTTTTATATTACTACGGCGTGAGTTGTAGTTGGGGTCGTTTGCAATACCGCGGAATATACGTTATCTCGTTTTAAAATATTGTATTTAAGTGTTGTTAATCATTACTGTTATACCAATCTGTTATACAACTCTATTATAATAATCTTATGAAACTCTTATAAAAGTTTTATTACACTCATATAATACTCTTATAAATTATAGAGCTATTATCAATTTTTTTATACACTGATTATATACATTCTTTACGTCTCCAGAACTAGAAATTAAGAACTAATTTTTTTTTTGGAATGTTTGATTTGGAACGTGAATTGAAACCATCGTCATTACCGACTTATAATAAAGTGCGCTGTGTTGAACAAAGAGTACTTTCTCTCACGATGTGTGGTCTTTATTTTACGATATATTCCTTCCAACGTACCTTTAGTTCAATAATTAATTGGATATTAGCTGTGGATACGCATTTTTTTTGTCAAGATAAGCGTGTTGAGATCTAAATATAGCAATGTATTTAGACAAGTACTTCTCATAACCTCACAAAATGTATTTTTTTAGGTAGGTTACTCATTTAGAAAACTATTTGATTAATTTTGAATAATTACAAATAGTTCTGTAATCTAACAATATATACTTAACAAAAAATAATTTTTTTTTTATTTTGCTTTATTACTTAATTTTTCGAAAATTGCTTTGAAATTATTTTAAATGACTGAGCAATTTCAAGGACCATCCTTCAAAAAACGGAAGCACTAGAAACCTATAATGAGAATTGTTTTGACACTTCTTTAAAGAGAAAGAAAGGAGAAATTGAAATAACAAGTCAGCAATCACGCAAGTTTCAACATGTTATCAAACATGTGTCAAAAATGATGGAAACCCTTAAGTTCCTTGAAAAATGCTCACACAACTCATACATATATCCATATATGTAAATATATAATATAATCACCCCTGTTACACAATGTAAATGCACATATTCACACCAAAGTGACAATTAACGATCAAAAAATTTTGATAAACTATCACTTAAACGTTAACAGCAAAAACAACAACAATAATATAATAAACTTTGGCTTTGTGCTTGTAATTGTAATTTATAATCTAGTATAATTATTTTTTAAGGCCTTTTTAGGGGTGCTGAGCAATAAATAACCCTTTATTCAAGTGTTAGTATTATTACCATTACTTAAGTAATACTGTGGATCCGAAAATATGTCGCACGTATATGTTATTAAAGGGTCCATGGTAGCATTGGCTAAGGATATTACTATATCAACATGTTGGCTATTTGACGTAGAATGCATTATACAGATAATATTAATTTATAATAATATTAATTTAGATTAGTATAAAAAACCGATATTAAGGTATAAATTTCTCTAAAGAGACTTATTCGTAAATATTTCTATAAAAGACTTGCAATATTGAAAAGATGTAATTTATTGGTATAAGTTAGAGATAGATTTGAATATAAAAGCAGAGAGAAATAGAAATAGACAAAAGACAGATATATTATTATTGTTAAGGGCTGTGACGTTACGATTATCGAGTCTATTGTACCCCTCCTGTGTTTAGAGTAGGTGTTTAAACCTTGTTGCGTCAATAAAAAGTAGTATAGAAAGTAGTATACTTTACAAAGTTTTATTGCCTCTGCCGTAATTGTATACATTTCCAGGAGTCTATTCCGTTTGTGCATTAGCACAGGACAGTTTAACACCACATGCGTAGCTGACTTCTTATTCACTTCGCAGATTCTACTATTTGCACCCCGTATATGTATATGTATATAATGTACATATACGTATATGTATCCAGACAAATATAATAATACTAACAAGTTTTGACAAAAAAGTAAAACTCAAAAAAAGAAAACTCAAAAAAAATATTAAATTATCTAAAAAACAGATAAAAAGTTCTGACTAAACGGTAAGGAGGTTCGGTTAATAATTGTTGAGAAAAATTCTACAAAAGAGTTAGCAGACAGAGATAGAGGAGGAGAAAAAAGGAAAATAGACAAGAACATGTTTTGAACAAAATAATTAATAGAGGTGAAAAAGAGTAACTTAAAAATAAACAGATAAATATGCTTTCTAAGACTTATGTTACGAGTACCTTAGTAAACAGGGGGGGTTTACTACATTAGATATATAATCGGATATCCAGATAGTCTTTAAATCTTGATAGTCTTGAAAATGGATATGGAGAACCGTTCAAAATTATTAAAGGATGAGGGAATATGTCAGCATTTTGAGTTCTTTATGGTATGTAATGTATTTAAAATTAGTGTTTTAATTAAAATTAGTGATTGTAATTAAGACACAAGTCTTGAATATTTCTTTTTTATTAAAAAAAAAAATATTTAATTAATAAAATATTTTAAAACTTACAAATTTTCTATAAACCTCTAGCTTTAAAATTTTGTGATTATCATTTTCCGGAAGTATAACCTGCTCTATTACAATAATAAAACCCTAAATTGTTTTGTACCACGCAGTGATGAATATAATATAATTTAATAACTAAATAGTTAAATTTAATGTGGGAACGTAGTCATTATGTAAATCCTTATCTGATAAGCATTAAAAATTACACAAAAAACATAAAGCCAATTTAAAAAGAAATTCAGAAATAAAACATTGCGTTTTTGAGGTTATACTTGATGTAATAATAAAATTACATACACAATGACAACAACAATACCAACAACAACAATGTCTGTAAATAATACTTTTATGACACGCACATATTCTATTTGCAACCGGAAGTGAATATTAGGCACGTCCTTAAAGTTGCCCCAAAACTTTAAGTAACAAATTTCATACATAAAAATGTGTTTTGGTATGAAAGAATAAAATAATAAAATTTTTGAAGAAAGGCACGAAAGCCGTCGGTAAAACACCTTTGTACATGGTAAGGGGTGGAGTCAAAAAGTCACGCGACCTATTGCAATGCTCGTTAACTTACACAACAGCCTTAAAAAATGTTGACTGTAGCGATGAGTTAGGAATGGGCTTAGGCTACATGAAATGGGTTGATCTGTGTAGAATAAGAAAAGAAGAAAAAGTGAAAAACCTACTAAATGAAGTTGTGAGTATGATGAAAGGGGAAGTGAAGAATTACTCAAAGATTGTTGATAAATACGGGCGGACTGTAAAGAAAAAAACAAAGGAATTTGATGTTCTTTTTTTAAAAGACTCTGGTCATTATTTTATATAACAGTAAAATGGGTAGTATATAATTAAAAAAAATTTAAGAGAAGAATCTTTAATATTGGAAGAATGGAATTAAAGAAGAACTTTTTTGTATTAGTTACTTTTAAAATCGATAAAATCTTAGTAACGACACAGTAGTGTATAAAACTTTCATACAGAATGTGGCTGAAATGTTCTCTCTATATGAATCGATATTGAAATGACATGATCTTAGATTTGAAGAACTTTACGTTCTCAAAAGAATGAGTTATTAACAGCTTCGCTTTTAATACACAGTCTCCAGTCTCCAATAAAAGACTTCTGTATGTAAATGCACTGGTATTTATCATTCTCCCGTTGATGCAAGATACTGGTATATGTCGTTAGTTATAGATGCTAGATGTATCAGAGACGCAGAATGTGACTCAAATTATTTTCTAGTACGTCTCTGCTCTAATTATATATCGTTAATTATATATACATAAAAACTTGTTAACCGGAATATCAATTTAGATCCAGTAATTAAACTTTCATTTGAAAAGACAATATAAGCTTAGATAGTTATCTGATAATAATTGATACAATTAGATGACACACATCGTTTGATAGCTTTTTTGAAAATAAATGGATTACAATTGATACAATTAGATGATGCATGTCTTTTAGTAACTGTTTTGAAAATGAATAGATTACAGTCAGAACGGGGTTTCCCGTTAAACTGAATAATACTGAGTACTTTAATTAGTTCTAATAATATTAACTCACGTGTTATTAATTATAAGGATTTGATATAATTCAGTGATATAATTTGGTATCACGATGATTTATTGACAATTAAGTGCAGATTTTATCTTAAGAGAGATAAAATTATATTTACTAGATAAAATTATGTATATATACAAAACTCTCTTATTAAAGATAAAGTGATTAAAACTTATCTTAAAAGAGCTAAAATTAGATGAATTTAAAAAGTCGCTTATTAGAGATAAAGTCGTATAACATACTTATAGCTTAAACCTAAATTAGTCATTACTTTCTCTAGTTACAACCTTTTGAAACTAAATCTGAAATCTCATTTATCTCAGCTTATCTCTCTGATAAACCATTTCTACCGGCGGTAGAACACATTTCTTTATTAGAATTTTTTCTTTTGTTTTTGTTAACTTAGGGAACTCTTTCACTTGTGCCCTTCAGAACACTGTGTAGTGTATTTATATATGCACTTAAGTCTATGTTCTTTTTAACAATAAGCGAAAGTGAAGTGGCAAAGGAGAAAAACACAATGGGTCTGAATTCCAAGTATTTTCTATACTACATACATATGCATTAATATACAAACACATTTTTGTAGACGAGTATATATTGTATATTTATATACGAAATGTTTCAGTTGTGTTTTTTCTTTTAGTTTTTATAAAAATGGAAAATATTCTAAGGTACAGCCTTTGGTTATTTAATAGGCAGTGAATTATTGGACACACCCATTTTATTTTTTTTTTTTATGAGGGGTTATATTTCTTTTACTTTATTATTCTTACTGTGTGCATCACATTTCTTTTTTGTGTTATGACAAACGAGAAGCAAACAATATAATAAAAACACTTCAGACTTTTTCTAATTTTATTTTTGGTGCAACCCACGCAATGATTTACACTTGAAAAATTATAAGTTTATTGCGTTGCTTTATATCTGAATCGCTAGATGGCAGTAGAGCGCAGTTTTAGGTATTACTCATACTATACTTATTTTAAATAATTTTGGTACTTTAATTTTTATTTTGGTATATATGCGAGTTAAAAATATGAAATACGTGGATTGGTTGTTTCTATGCTTTTTAATTTATCTTCTTATTTGATGTGACAGTTCTTGGAGAAGCTATATAAGATAACCCCATATTCCTGCTAAGTTTTTAGTTTATATCAGTCGCTGGTGTTTTTTCTTTATAAGTCATTGCTTATATATTCTGTAAAGGTGACTTCTTCTTATGTTCTCTGATAAGGTGCTGATAATTCCTTATTTTGTGGTCTATCTTCTGGCTATTCTATTATGTTTTCGACATTAGAAATCTACCATTTGTTTAGTACAAAATTCGAGTTTTTACTGAAGTTATATTTTATTTACTAGTTATAGTTAGAAGCACAAAATACACCGAATCATTTTGACTTAAAATGTATTTTCCATCTAACTTGATTTGGAAATTATTTTTACTTCCTATTATTGGTATTAGAATGCCTTTGTTTTGCGACGTCCTGATTAATGTTCAAGGTGCTGTACAACAAGGTACTGCTATGTATTGTGCCACAGTAAAGAATTATAGTATATAATTTAAGATCCATCCTCTCAAAGTTAAGCAGTTCTTTGAATTATTTTTTCCATTTATACAGTATAATCTGTTCTTTGTTATCAGATTTTCTCTAAACTAATTAGATAAGGACTTTTTGGAGATTTTTTGGGATAAGGACTCTTTATTTAAATCAGTCCTTTTCTCTGAATTTATCATAATTATACCCAACGGTCGAATAAAACATACAAATTACATAGTCTTTTAATGTGATTACTTGCTTTGAAGGTTTGACACAACCGTGGTCTTAACACACGTATTAATATAGTTTGCCTGTGAGCATTACCATCAAAATTATAAGAATTTCCGTCGCTGCCAATTGATGTTATTCGTTTGAAAATAGTTTCTTTCTTGAGAGGGTGTGAGACCTATCTAACACATCTGATGTTCTTTGAGTCATAACATTTGGTTCGAAAATTCTACTCCACATAGAATGAAAGTTATAATTACTATCATTTTATCGAAGTAAATTTAGGTCTAAACCCAAAGGGAGTGCCATCATAACACTACCTTTAAGGGGTCAATTTGAATTGATCAGGATAGCCAACCCTTACCACAGTGTAACTAGATTTGTACCTTCAGTCTGGTCTCGCAAACGAAACTCAATCACTACCGCTTAAACTCCAAACAGTATCAAGTGGTACCTGCAGGATTTTAGTCATCTTTTATGAAAGGTATCCCTTATCTCGGGAATATTGTAAACCCTATCCCTTAGGGAGATGATCAAACTGAAAACGTTGGTTAGAAATGCCAAACATGAAGTCTAATAACTACATTTCTGTATTACTTTTTTTTAACGATTTTTTATCCATTTCTGTATTATTGCACACTATTAAGTCACTATCTACTGTTGAACAAATAACGTACTTTGAGAGTCATCAGCCAGAGAGTGTGGTTTAATGTCGCATCAGGTTTTAAGTAAATTTCTGAGCTATCCTCTTAATTTGTTCAGCAGGTACTTTTCGATTGTTATTAGGATTTCTGTTTTATCTTTCCAGTCTATATTCGCTGTTTATGTCCTGTCTTTCCTATGATAGTAAAACTGTTGATACTGTTTCAAATATATTCTTATAAGTTGTAGTCTTTGAAGTATTGTATATAATAATATATTCTTTTTGATTACTTTCTCACTATTTTGTATAAAATAATTAATTTATGTTTTTCTTTTTTCTTTCAGGTAAATAAATAAATCAGTGGCTCTTTAAATATTTGCAAAATTTTTAATCTCCCATGTAAGTCTATTAATTAAACTTCAATTATTGGCCTATTGCGGTCAACTTTAAAAATGTTTGAGTAATAAAATTGCTTTCAGTACAAATAAATGCGACTGTTTGCAGTTCTGAACTCTCCGGTCTTTAAGGTTTTAATAATGAATTTTAAAACGAACGCAAATGAAGTTGTAGCAATAAAAATTAAGCAAAAAATTAATTGCTACATTCAAGCAACAAATATCAAAGATATGTAAATTTTTTTTTATTACGTTGTAAAATACAAATGTGAGTAATATCTCATATATCTATATGTTATATATTTTTTTTTATTGAAACATAAAATAAAATAAAATACAAAAGATCAAAAGCCGAGAAGAAAATCGCCGACAGTGACTCTTAACTGCAGTTATGCAATTTGCCTGTCCAAAGATACAGATACGAATACGCACGCAGATGAAGATACAAATGACGAGTTTACAAGTTCTGTAATAGTTTGAACTGTAACATAGTTCTTCTTTATTTAAATGTATGTATGTGTATTATATACAGTATACATATACATTATATGATACCTTTAGTTGGGTTTTCTTGAAATTTCAACTGAACTCTGAATGGATGTGTAGTTTTTTTACAAGTCCTGTGCGTCAGCTGTTGGTTAAGGGTATCAGTCAATGTAGTGCACGCAAGTTAATGTAGTAACCTTAATGAAATAATAATTTTTTCAGAAATAAACAACAGCAAATCTCCTAAATCAAATCTCATAAATGACAGACAAAAGCTGCTCAATCATGCACATTCGTAACTCGACAAAAAAGTTCGAAAACAGGGAAAAACTCTTGCTTCTTTTCAGAATTTACTCAGATACAGATACAGCAGCAGCAGCAGTAGTGGCAGTGGCAGTGGTCATTGCCACAAAAAAGGTTTATTTACAGTTGAATTGTGGTAGGATTTCAGATACATTTCAGTAACGAATCTGAATGTAAGAAAATTCACAATAAATGTGACCGGTTAAGATGAATTTCGGTGCCTGAAATTTGGAAGAAACTCATTGCCTAAAAATGAATTTTATATGCAAGAATTTTAAAATGTTTTTGTGTATTATTTGCGGTTTTTTTTAGCCACAAGAATAACCAAAAGATACTGTAAAAGTTGAGTAATTTGAGCTGTTAAAATATTTGAAGTACATTTAATAATATATTTATTAAAATTCTACACAGAACAGCATATTGCTTTTATCTAAAAGGAACTTTTGGCTAGTTGTTAAATTAATAAT
>NC_051847.1:30692419-30719830 GCF_002237135.1 Teleopsis dalmanni | reverse complement strand
AACTTCAGACTAGACACACATAAATCTACTTAAAAACAATTTCTTATTTTATTTTTAGTTTAAAATTTTTACCAAAACTTTTTCTGATTGTTATTTGATTTTCTTTTTCTTAGTTTCGACTCAGTAACTTATGTTAGTCGCTTTCGTACATTGTTGCGAACTAAAGATTTTGCGTGTTTTTAAATAATTAAGTTACTTCATGGAGGATTTACATCAACACGTTGACAACTTCTTAGAATCTTAGGAGGTACATGAAAGGGTTTCGGTTTCAATAAAATCAAGATTGTCAGACTGAGTGCAGTAGATAGTTAAGATTTAAGTGCTAAGATGCATAATCTGTCTGAATTATTTGAACCGTTGACAGTTTCATGTTCAGCTTTGTGAGTATAGAAAAGAAAATAAAGTAATAATTCTATTGAAGTCTAAAACTTAGCTCAATCTTTATTTTAGTTGTTTATGATATTTTAGGTAAGCTTAACTAAAGATATTATAGAGCCGCACTGAGTACCAAAAGAAAATAGGCTTTTGTGGGATACTCAATATAAAATTCAGAAAAAAAGAATCTGTGTTAGATCTATAAAAATGCATAAAAATATATTAATATTTAGAAAGAAAAAATTAGAATAAGTTAAAGTAAAAAATAGACAATATTCCTATATCATATTGGGTTTTAAGTATTCGGCAATATTCTAGTTAAAATTTAAATAACAGAATTTAATATATATACAATATTTGAATATACAATATTGTGAATACACAATATATACATATTATATCATATAGCCTGCCACTTCAGTCCAACAAATTATATACACACTATAAACTAATTAAAGAAAATATTCACATATTTTCTAATATCACTTATAATGAATACTAGAAACAGCGTTGTATATATATATAAGCCATGTTCCTTCAGGAACATAGACGATTTACAAGGAATCTCCATTTGTCTCTGTCTTTAGCTAAATGCTGTAGTTCTTTGAAGGTTTTATCAGTTCCAGTGTATATGGTTCGCCTCCAGGCTGTTTTTGGTCGACCCCTTCTCCTAGTTCCTTGGCGGTTCCACTCTAGTGTGGCATGACATATTTCATTGTAGTGATTCCGTAAAGTATGTCCTAGCCAATTGATGTCCTAGCGTCTCTAGATTTACATATTAACATCAAACCGTGTTGAATGGTCAGCCAAATTTCAATAAAATAATTAAAATTTTGTTGTTGATTCTTCATTACTATTCGAACCCTTCTATTCACATATCATGTTGGGCACTACTTAAGTTAAAATTTAAATATCAAAATTTAAAACATTTTTGTTTTGATTTCAATTTTTATTTTTATAAATAATTTATAATATTTTTTATAATATATATATATTTTTTTTTGGATTTATTTTGCATATTTAAAGTACTCTTAGATTTTATCTCTAAAAACATTATGGATATGTTTTGCATAGCCCGCACCTTTTACCACAGTTAAAGAATGTTTAAAATATCGTAAGAGATAATATTTCAATTAGTACTATACTAATAATACTATAATATTATATCAGCACGATATCATTCAGATATATTAAAACTTCTAAACTATATTATTAGCTTTGGATCACTAAATACATGTATGGTATAGCGTAATGTTAAATGTAGGACTAACGGCTTCTTCATTTCTTGTATCAATAAAGACTTTAAAGAATCAATTTGGTAGGTAGTAGTAAATTTAAATCGGCAACGGTATTGCAATACCAATATCTTTTTTATTCTCTTGATCACAATCGTTTCGTTACTTTTTATCAATACTTTTAAAATTTGAGCGATTTCGTTTGATTTCTCAACGATTTGCCAATCATAAGATAATTCTTGATTCATATCATAGTTAATACGGTTAAAATTTATTGTCTCAATGATGTCATGGTTGGTTTGGAACCAGTTTCAAATCAAAATTTTGTCTATTATTTCATTATATCTAGAGCATAGAAAACAGTCCATATAACGATATGTCAAAAATATTGTAATGCAAAACTCAAATCAGAAATTAAAACAATTATCGAGAACTTTATTCCTTTTCTTCAATATTTGGAAATAGCATTTTCAATTCCAAAATCCTATTTTTATACAAATTAAACATAAATCAATACATACGCTCTATTTTAGAAAATACTAATCATATATATTCTTTTTTGTTTAAATATTAGTTCTATAAAGCACTAAAATGCAGCTTTAAGTCACTTTATTAGTACAATAAAAACTTTTTTTGTTAAATGTATCAATTGTTCAAACTAGAAATCTTTCAAGGAGGTAACCCTTGATCTGGAGAGAGCAGGATAGTGACATAACAAGTGTTTAATTGTTTTTTAATTTTTTTTTGTTGATCTTGACAGTTATCACTTAATTTAAGTTTATTTACTGTCCGCAATGGTTTGGGTCCATTTTAGGGTTGACCGCCTTCTTTTTCTTGTTAAAGCTTATATGTTTCGCTCTTCTTTAAAACGGATTTATAAGCAAAGATTGAACGTTAAAGACGAGTATCACCAGAACATGGACATGACTACTTTTTAAACTTTATATGTCAGTAATTGTGTAGGAACTTAAATGGATATAATTTTATCTAATTTTAGAAATATTTAACATATGTACTGTCCTTGTTGTCAATCGTTATTCTAAGTGACCTTAAAAGAGCTAAGAGTTAATGTCCTATTAATAAGTACAAGGCTACCGGTTGCATATAATAGGTGTAGTAAAAAGAAATCCATTATTTTTGCATGATATTAAGGACTTATTTAAAGTAGTTACAATGATCAGATTCTGATCGTTTTGTTAGATGACTTGTTGCCATTTTAAAGGTAATTTCATTATGTCTTTCTTATAGAAAGTCTCGTCCCTATTGATAAAAAATTGAGACAGTTGATTTTCACAAGCTTCTCTTGAAGCGAATTTTTCACTAGAAAAATCGTTCGCCATGGACAGGGACAGATGGTAATCAGTTGGCGTTAGGTCTGGGCATACATTTGAACTTCCTTACCAAGCTCCCGGAGCTTTCAGCGAGTCATTTTTGACGCGTGTGGCCTGCTGTTGTCCAGATGGAACACGGTTCCTTTCCTATTGCCCAAAGCTAGCCATTTCTGAGCGATTGTTTTCTTCAGACGGTAAAATTGTTGACAGTATAGCTTCGAGTTAAGAGTTTTGTCGTGGGGGAAGCCGCTCATAGTAGATGATTCCCCGCCAATGCTACCAAAAACACAGCAAAACCTTTTGGTCTCAACCCTGACTTCACCGTGTCGTAAATGACGTTACCTACTTTTCATCACCAGTCACTAATCGCTACAGAAATTGGTCGATTTTGTTGCGATTCAAAGCCCATACATCGAGTTTCTTCTTATATCCACTAAATTACCACCAATGCGTAGTGCATCTTTGACAACTAAATTACCGAAACGGAATCGACGAAATTGTTGATTGATTGGTTGATACAATATGAGTACCATAAGTATTATTCACATTTTCACTCGCCTGGCCTGATAGAAGCATTTTCGCCTTTATCAATAAAAAAAATTGTTCAATATGGCGTATTTTCTTTTTGCTAGTGTCAATCTTTAAAACGCATTCAAACAAAACTGAATCAACCAATTACCAAACTGTCAAAAGTATTTTACTACGAAATCTCATCTTACTAACGTCATCTACCTTAACCCGATCGGACCTATACAAAGCGGGATATAGATAACTACAACCGTCTATTGGAAAAATAATGGATTTTAGATTTTGCAATTATTTTTATGTTGATACGCATGTCACCTAATATATTAATATTAATATTGTCAGCTACTTTGTATACTTAATTTTCATACTGATTACATATTATAATTTTAAAGCACTTGCTTCAATGTGGAGCCTTTAAAAGAAAACCGGATGTCTATTTACCGTCAATATAAACAGTATATATTTAAAGTACCATTAACAGTATTAACTTAATAGCTGCCATAATGTTATGGCTGGATATCTAATAAACGGCATATGTTCAATCCATAATCAGAGACTTCCTTTGGCATGATCATAAACACATCATTGGACTAATTAATGCTCAAGACCACCTCAACACTAAACGCACAATTTTCGCTGACAAGTTGCACCAGAACTCCTTTCTTATTAATTTAAATGAATTATGTTTTTATAACATTCATAATTTACAACTAATTTATGTTTGCATGAGAAACATGTGAAAATTGCTTTCTTCCACTTCCGTTGATTATGAATTCCTGGAAAGAAGCGATATTATTTCTCTGAATCCACTTCAAGTGGAACTTATCAGCCACTTAATCTAGTGTCATACACAAGTGACTAAGAAACCTGTTGCTAATTTTTGCTGCTTCTTATATTTTATGGCTTTTCCTCTATCATTTCAGTAAAGTAACTGATATCTTACCCCCTTTCAATAGCTCCGCACTCACATGTCGTAAAATTTATATGAGGTTGTGTTTGTTTTTTGTTGCTTTGACTTGAAAATATTTAAAAAGTTTAAATGAAAAAAATTATCTCACAAATGCCGAGACAAATATCCATTTACTGTACTGTTGGCCGGCCATATGACCTAAAGTTATTTTGATATTTCCTAACGACGTTTCCCCCTTTTTTACAAACCACTCATTTACATAGAAATTTATATATACATATGTGAGCATAATAGACTCGAGTCTAATGCATGCCTTGTAAAAATGTAATAATGTGTATCCATAAAGAAAAAATTAGATGTAATTTATGATTGCCTCACAGGTTTACAGCTTTTCCAAACATTTTAAAAGTAATTCGAAGCGAAGAACCATCATTAGGTAGCGTTACATGGGCGAGCAAACAAGTTATGGAAATACCCTGCGGCTTATGTGAGCGAGCGAGTGACTGACTATAAGAAGTTGCCACAAATAACCGCAACTTTAGATACTAGATAAAGTATCTAATGTGTATATTTAGTTTAGTATTATTGTGTACGATACGATACTATACGCTGTAGTAGGTAAGAATGCTAAGCTGATTCGGTATCATTAAACACTTCAGTAGATACGCAAACCAGTTACAACATTAACGCATAAAATTACTGAAGATTCGCACATTTAGTATTCACTTCCTGTTCGCCACTTGATTTACATAGATGATTTTTTATTTGGTGATAGCGCGTTGAGATACATATTTAACAGCACTCAAAATTATGTCTTTAAAAAGTATGTAAGAAAAAAATTATAGAATTCTTTTTGCGTTACTAAGTGTAAGATGAAAACAAAAAAAAAATCAAACATGTCATGTTATTTTTTCTACATAAGTTAATAGTTCAGATAATTTTAATAAGAAATCTGATAAAGCAAACCAGAGCTTTTTTCCTTAGTTCTTTCATAAGAGAGTACAAGTCAAATAAATAAATACCTACATCAATAGTCGTATAACAAAAAGTAGTAAAGAAGTAGTTGTTATAAATGGAATGCGTAGCGCATATAAGTCAGATCCAAATAGACCCTTAATCAAACGAAAGTATGAACGACCTAAGTTTCATTGTCTTTGTATTACCACATTACACGTGAAGTGTCAACGTGTCAACGTGTCACTTATTTTTTATATTATATTGTTGGATGTTGGGACAGCGCACCGTCCATTAAGTGGCCCCACTGAAATGAAGGATTAGCCGAAATAGACCTCGAAACGACTTGAATTCTTTTTCGTCCTACGATTCACGCATGTCGTTATTGAGTTAAAGCTAAAGTAGCTTCCGTTCGCATAACTACATCTCTTGTTATTGCAAGCAGTTCATTTAGCTGTGAAGTTATCACCAACCCAATAAAGTCCCAAAACAGTGCTGGTCATAATGCTGTCAATATAACCACCGCTGTCTACTTTTCTTTTAGACAGAGTCAAGACAAGAGACAATAGTTTTTTTTTTGAGGTGATACTTGAAGTTTCCATGTCCAGTAATCAATGAAGTCAGTCACTTAATTAACTTCATTGTATTAAAATACAGAAGTCCACATGTTGTCAATTTGAGATTTAAATTAATAATAAACATCACAGTGGATATCACATTTCTCAGGAACAATGCTTGCATATTAAGAAATCATAACCTTATTTCTTAGAAATTTCTAACTATCCGTTGTCTGGCTTCATTCCTTTGCTCCGGATATGCTCCTTATTCAAGTCACAGTCATCAGGTGCTATTGTCGCTGATTTGAATTGAATACTCTAAAATAGGAACGATATTCATCTTTCCATATATATGTTATTTTTCCAATTGCTGCTTCAAGCAACTTTTTTACTGGAGTATGGTTTTCCATTGTAAGAAATAACTACATCAATATAGTTGCTGGAAGTTAATTTGTTGAAAAATGTTGATATCGTTTAAACCACTTGAAGCTATTAATCCATTCGAATGCGCTAGTCGTCGTTAATTCGTAGTAGTACGGAAATCGACCTAAACTTTTCTCCCAAATATTTTCTGTGCTGCTTTATGAACGTCCATGTTTTTTAAATATACCTATAGAAGCATTTCCAGGATAAGTACCCTATGGTATATAAAATTTGCTCTCTTCCGATCAGTTGGTTTTTGAATCAATTGCAGTATGAGTACAGTAGTAATTGTTCGACTTATTTTTAGACAATTGTTATTGTTATTGGCTTTATGAAAATATATACCTATTGTTATTGATAGCTTCAACAGAGTATAGTCGCTAGTTGTCAGTATATATAATTACATTTCTGACAGTAGCTAAAAGGAGCTGTTGGTTTCAGTTGTTTTTTAAATCCATGATTTATTGATAGTAGGAACTTTTCGGAAGATTTTCGGGCCTGTTTCGTATTTTTTTATAATTGATCATGCCAAGATATATAACGTCATGGGTAACTCAGAAAGTATAGTCTCCAGCCTTCAATTGACTTTTTGAGCGACATATATTTTTGCCAGTAGCCAATTTATACTTCATTGAGACTTGATTTCTTGCCATTGACTATAAATTTAACTCTCTAATAACGGTTTTGATATATGTCATTAGAAATCTTATAATGTTTTAAAAAGTGGAATTACTACGAAAAAGTAGCTCTAAAAATTGGGGTTATAAATTGAGAACTATAAAATGTGTGTCTGAGTTCTACAAACTAAACACTTCGCTAAGGTAGTTATTCTTCCTATGAGTAATAAAAATGAAGTCCATTAAAAAGGAACAAAATATAGTGCTTTATTCAGAATAATAAAGAAATATGCTTTGAAGTTGAAATTAACCCTACAAGGAGAAGCCTTTTTGATAATCAACATTGATAGGCGTCCGTAATGTATAAAAGATTGTTATGAAGTTTTATAAGTAGAAAAACTGTAGAGGACTTCACTTATAGAACTTCGTTCTTAACTACTTATTTCATATACTTAATCAATGTTTTATATTAAACCATTTAAGCAAATATACTAAAATTTAAAAGAAGTGTGTCATTATAGTGTTACCAATTCCATTTATTTACCATATAGATTCAACCAAAAAAAAAATATCACCTGGTCATCAAATTGACATCATTTAGTATATAATATAGATTTAAATAGATCTCTACCACAACATCAAGAATTTTGCTGATAATGTATACGGATTTTCATAATTTAGTTAAAATAGTTCCAAATATTTGCGAACCTCATCCATTCCCATATGCTATTTATTATTTCTGTCAACAAAAACCCATTTTGACGTGTTAATGAACTTATGCTTTTTACTTGTATATAAAATCAGACATCTGTAAACCGATAAAATTAAAATTTATTCCCAAAAAATGCAAATATTATTTTTAAAAGCAAATCAAAATAAATTTGAAGATTTTTGTATTGAAAAGTATCGGGATGTAAAAATAATACCAATAAAAAACGTTAATAAATGTTTTTAAAATATGCGAAATATTTTTTTTATATATTCTTTCCCATAAAGATAACAAATCTTGTATTGAGGTAGTCTTGGCATAAAAAAGATAAATTATTGTATGAAAAAAAATTCAAATTAATAAATTATACTAATCAAATTAAATTTAAATAAAGAAAATTAATTCTATGAAGTGTAAAGTTGATTTTAAATAATTAAGTTTTTGTTTTCATCTTTACATATTATTTTTTAATAATCGTCTTAATGATCTCGAATTATTGTTAGTGTTGCGTAGCTCGTTAAGAAAGATTTTTTAACCAATTAAGACTAAGTATATAAAATTTTTTTTTAAAGTTTGTTAATTATTATATATTTAAATTAAATATTTAGCTATAATCTCTTAAATTAAAATATGTACAGTTTTTTTTTCTTAGAATTTTTCTTAGAATAAATATTCATATAACAATTTCTGTCTTATAAAGATAACCAAATAATGTACTGAATATATTTCATTATAGTTGAGTTACTGGATACGTAAAACGTAATGATTACATTGCGATTATAAGAAAATAATCTAGAAGTAGTGGGTAGTAGATAAGTAGTACTACTATTGGCTACTTCCTTCAATGAGGCTTAGAACCACAATATTTCTTCTAAATCTGACTCTATTTGGTGCTTCTCTAGAACGTCGTTCCATCTATATTGTGCTTCAGCTAGTTCACTTTTTCGCTAGCACACTAGGTCTTCTGCTACTTTCTGGATTCCATGTGAAAGCTTGCCTCGCTATATAAATTCTCAGTACAAACTTGTCGTACACCTGTCTTTTAGTCGAAAGATTCAGAGAGCTGGTTTTGGTGGATCACGCGAAACTTAGCATTCTTGTAAGGTTCATTCAGAAGGATTATAATCTTTTCTGACATTTCCCTGTTAGAGAGTGCTGCCTAAATGTGTAGTCGGATTAAGATGTCGAAGACTTTTTTGAAATTTAGGAAGGTCACTTAGATGGTAGCTCCTAAATCCATTTGACTGTTTGAATGACAGTTATTTTCTATTCGAAGATAATGTGAATAGTATGTATCAGATCAGCGTATGATATATTCTTACGGAAGTCTTGCTGATTTCGTCTTTATATAATTGCTGCGAAAATTTTGCTCGAAATCGGCAATAAGCTTATACCTCTGAAGTTATTGCAATCGCTTGGATCTCCATTCTTGGGTATTTTTGCAAGACATGTAGTAAAGGATTAAAGAAATTATTCATAAATTGATGTTTAGTAATATGTATCATAAAATGATGATTTAAAAAGAATATCAATCATACTAAACTTTTTTAAATCCATGAATATAGTCATGAATATATCCAGTTGGGTAATATTCTCTTTTTCTTAATTGTTATAATAATGCAATATTTTCACCAACAAAATTAAAAAAATTTATTAAAATAATATTTTTAAAGCTGCATTTCAATAAATTCATTAAAAATAAATATATTTTTGTGACCTACATATTATTCTTGATTTTATTATTTTTTTTTTAATTCACCACGAAGACCTTGTTTTGAACCGCAACCTTCTCTACACAAAAAAATTGTAAATAATTTAATATTTTTTATAAGATTCTTTTAATAAATTTTTAAATAATTGCATTTTATTTGTTTACTTGTGTATTCTCATTGTTGTTCATCATTTTGGGTTCAAAGACAGTCACAGTCACCGTCTCAGTCTCAGTCATAGTCACACTCACGTTCACTCACACTCAAATCAGCGCATCGTATTCACATTTACACGGTGCATATTCAATACCAAGTTCAATATCACGCATTAAAAGGCAATTCTTCTCTGTGTCAATACGAATCTTGTCCCCCACATTTGTTCACACACATTCTCACCTCACCTCGCGGCTACAAAATATGCATCTCGAGTCATTTGGTCTTTAGAGGAGCGTTTGCTTGTTCAAATCTTCCGGCATTTTGTCAACAATTTTAATTATTTAACAAATAAAACAACGGCGAAGTAATAAATTTAAAAAAATCTCGTAAAATATGGAAATAAAAGAAATAAAGAAAAACATTTAGAAACAAAGCAAAACACATTTTATTTTGTGTTTCAAAAAAAAAAAATATATATATATAAATATATTATAAAATAAATTAAAAATTTGTACGACATTCGCGCGCGTACACTTAAAATGTTATTCACCTTGAGGGGATGCGATAAGGGGAAATTTCTTTCTATTTTGTGAAATAAATGATTTTAGTATAGCAGCTCTGCCCGCTGCTTAGCTTAAAAAGTTGAAGATTTTTGAAGAATTTTGAAATAATTAATCAATAACATTTTTTGGGTGATGGAGATTAATGAGTTAGCAGATACGATATGTCGTATCTGCTAAATAACAAGGCAAGGCAGTTTATTAGCAGATAGAATTAGTCCTTAGAGGACAAGAGAAGGACAAGTCTTTTTGTAAGTAGACGAAGAAAGTCGATCAGAACTTTAATAGAACAAACCAGTCTACACTGGCATCATAATAGCACAAGCCTTTTTGTTAGCAGATAAGGAAAGTCCATTTTTACCTGACTTTTTTGAGTTTTATCGACGGAGCAAAAATGGCAGTCAGATGGTGCAATGGTGCAAGGTTCGGTTTATACAGTGAATGCATAAACCAACTTGGTCCCAACCAAGTTCCGTCAATTTGTTCCAAGGCATTAAAAATGCGTGTGGTTTGGCATTGTCACGAAGACATATAATTTCTCTTCTGTTGACCAATTCTGCTCGCTTTTCCTTAATTGTTTCATACAAACGGTCGACTTGTAACTAGTAGATGACTGAATTATCCATTGCACTAGGATTAGGCAGCTCATAATGTATTCTTAATACCACTAAATACTCAACATAACCCATGTTTGCCTTCAATATGGATTTTGAAGTCGTTTGTGGAGGATCACCAGCATTTGTTCACGATCGTTAGCGTTGGATATTCTCGTATTTTATGATACGAGATAATAGCCCATAATGATTTACTTTAATTTCGTTTCGAATTCGTTACACTTCAATAGCGTTTCACTGATGAGATCGAATTTCGGTTAACCAAATTCCTTTGTTTTAATTTATACGATACCTAAAAATTGAGCGTCTATATACACCCTGGTCTTTTTGAATAATTCCCAGCTGGTATGTGTTTGATTTTGAGTACCTTTGTTATCTGACAAGACCTGACAATTTGCATGTCGGTCTTGCTTCTTCAGTTATAAAATTTTATGGCGTTACCTGCTAACTAAAGCGGGGTACATCTTTACACAAACTTTCAGAACGATGTCGAGCAAACCATTTCTGTGTTCGATGTACCGTAAACCTACAAATTTTTCGACGTTTTCGTAACAGTTTCAATTTTATAGCAATAGAGTTCAAATATATTATTCATTCTTAAATCAATATAACTTTCATTAACTATCGGGTTCAAATGGAACTATCAAAGGTATCAGTTTAAGAATTAAAAGTTTCAACCAGTTCCGGTACTTGCTGCAGTGACAAATAGACTTTTCATCACAAGAAGAGAAGTTAACTAAACAGTAGATATATCATTCTTATGAATTTTTATAATTGAAATAGAGATATAAGAAGAAGATTGAGTGTGGATGAATCGAAGTATGAACTCTGTTACTGAAACTTGTCTTATACATCTGTGTGTGGAGATAACATAAAGCTATATATTTAAAATTCATAAAAAAATTGAATTTTTAAAGTTAAGGATGTCGTCATAACTAGTCCAATTCTCTTCGAAGTAGATGTGTCGTCAGTGGATATAAGAATTTTAAATATATTGTTTTATTTATCTGGTTTTTATTTTATTATTATTTTTTTGGTCACTACAAACTGACTTTATATTTGACGTCGTACAATGTCAAGAAATACTTATCAGCAATAAAGATTTTTCTCACTGCATTCCATTATCGCATTTACTCGTATTATAATAAAAATATCTTTTGTTTTAAACAAATGAAATATATATATTTTTAAATAAATATAAAATTTTTTATTTACATATAATTTTCTTTATTATTTTTATTAATTTTGTATGCAACATGTGTGTTTCGTTTTTCTCTTGATAATTTTTTTTTTGTTTTTTTTTTTTGTGCTGTTAAGAGAAAATATTTTTTATTGCGTTTTTATTATAAATTAATTCATTACAATGAACTCAGCCGTTAAGGCAACAGCCAGTAGAAGCGATAGACGTGCTGGCTACCCATTTCAAACAGATTTCATGTGGATTCGTTTACTTATAGATATTTTAATACTAAAATCTTGAGTATCGCGTATGTGAAATTATTCCCACATCAACATTGACAAGTGTACGTGCCATACCGGATCGAGCCGCTTCAAATCGCACCGCCCGCAACACTTCTGTCAGCTGTTTTTATATTCTAGATACTAGTAATTAATGTTCTACATGTTGTATTGAGATTGTTTGGGTTGTGGTTGTTGTTGTTGTTTTTCTGATTGCTATTTCAGTTTGAAAATTATTTCGAATTAATTAATTCAGTGACATATCAATTTGGTTAGAGAATTTATTTATGGTCACTAAAAAAAATTTTAGAGTCTTAAAATTTATTGAATTATTTTATTTCATGTTTAAGTCGCTTTATCAGTTTATCTTAATTTATTTCAAAAGTCATGTAATATGCATGACAAGTGTGTAATTGTTTACTTATAAAAATTGTAACTTTAAATACTTTATGTTCATTATTAATTTATTTCAGAATATTTGTATACTGTGGAATTTAGATAAATAAAAGCTAAGATAACCACAAAATCACAGATTAAGCTCAAGACCTTTCATAATATTTCGCTTCCACTGCAGCTGAAAGTACTTATGTTAATAAAATTAAGATTTTGTTGTTTCCACTGACATAAGTTAATTTATGTATGTGAAAGACCTTGTCTTTGATTGGAAAAGTTGTGACAAAAATCAAGCATATATAGACGCTTCTGTGATTACGACAGAAGCCGTACAGTTTTTGAGCCCTTCTTGAAAGTAATTGTTTGCGGCACATGAGAATGTCTCCGATTCTTCGACGTGACAACACCGCGATTTAAGTTTTTAGGGATGTATGAGGAAAGTTTAGATTTGTGTCATTCGAATTGAAGAAACAATAATGATGTTAAAAGGTCTAATAATCTTGCTTTTTCATTTTTTTGATATTAACGTGTTCCATGCTACGAAAATCTATATTACCGGAAGTTGAAAAGGTGATGATGAAGGATAGTATATAAGATATTGCGTTGCTAGATTTGCCGTTTCATTCTAGTGTTTAGTACTTATGTCTAGAGATGCACTTTATTCTTAGCTTTTTGTATTCAATCGAGAGTGAGACCTTGATTTCGAGTTGATCGTACTACTACAGTATAGGTGGGGAATTGTTTTGTAGCGGCAACAGGTTATCAGCGTAGGCTGTGAAATATCTTTTTAAGGCAATTGCATGTTAGAGTGCTACTTTAATAGAGTAGACTTCTGCCATTAGCTAGCCAATTTTAGGGGCTACTATCTCGAACTCAGTGATAGTATTACGTTTAACGTCAGCTTTGTTTAGCAAGGATGATCATTTTGACTTAAAAAGGTTAACTTGTTCGTTAAGGAGGCTATTGAATACTGAACGACTTGATTATCTCCAATTAAAGATTAAAACTTTGCTTTTTTTAATGTCAGAAAATAATTGAAATAAATTGAGGCTTATAATCTTTAATAACTTTATAGCAGTGTTCAACTTTTGGCTGTACTTTATCATTATAAGATCAATTCTATTGTGTGGTATTACAGTATGGGGACCTGACTGAGATAAATTTTCCCACAGAGGTATTTCAAACAGAACTGAACTGTATATTATTGGTTTCCTAGGGTATCGTCTTTGTGTATAAGGGTTGAACCTATTGTATAAGTAGACCTCACACAGGTTGAGATAATATTAAAGCGAAATTGCGAAAAACTAATGATATTAATATATGAGAAAAATTAATTTATTATGAGTTAAAAAAATATTAATAATTTAATTAAATAATTTTATTTAATTATTAATAATTTTTTATAATTTCAGTTACTTTAATGAGAAAAAATTACAAAAAATATATTATGATTTGCAATAAATAAATAAAGTAAAGCACATTGTTAGATTTCTCTAGGGTGCGGGGTAGAAATTTCACAATATGTTAACTATATATATTTTTACTATTTGAAGGGTCACGAAGTTAAAATGTTACAAATTACTGCTCTAAGTACTACTCCTTTAATTCTCTTAGACTTAATGCTTTATCTAATAACTGTTGTTATCATACGCAAGGATAATTCCGCTTCATTTGCTTCAAAAGTTACTCAATAAAGGAAGTACAATAAAAATAACCACACTTTCATTTTATATATAAATTTATATTAAAGCTTTATTATTTTTTATGTACATATTTGTATCTTTAAAATGCTTTTAACTAAGATTTGTAATTTATTGACATGAAATATTCATTATTTGCCGACTTCTATGTAACTCATACGCACCGAAGTCTGCCTCTCGTTACATTGACATTTGATCGTTTCATTAGCAATCGCCTTTCAAAGACACTGTCTACAATTTATTTAAAAAAAATTTATTTACCATTAATGGTCTAAAATTGTCTATTGTCTACAACGATAATGTAGGCAATGCTAACAATTTCATTTCAATTTATTCACAACTGAATAATTAAATCAACTTCAATTAACTTAATTAATTTTCATTAAAATATGGCAAAAAAAGCAAAAATTTTCTAACAAAACTACTAGCATATTTTCGCATAAAAATTTATAAACTAAAAAATAAAAATTAATAAAAATATGTACAGTGAAGTTATGCAAAGTCAACAGGCAAATAGACAGACAGACGGACAGAGGGACAGACAGACAGACAGACAGACAGACGGACAAACGGACGTAGTGTCATGTGCATATATGTGTGATGATACAAGTTGCGGATATCTTATGTGGCATAAAAAATCCATACCAAAAGCTTCATGCAATGTTTCTACTGTTGTTGCACGTACTCAGAAATGTGAAAATTTAATGCAACTTAAATACAATGTATCTATGAGTTACTTCTATGTTGATGGCAGTTGTTGCTGTTGTTGTTGCCGCGTTGCTGTTGATAGCGTTTCAGTTTAGTGTTGTAACTTCAAGTGTTCCTGTTGCCGCAGACGTCATTGTTGTTGTTTTCGTTGTTGTTGGCTTCTGCTGATGATGTTGCATTGCAGCTAATTTCTCATTCATGACATGTTGAATGCGTTTAAAAATGTTTACAAACTTAGTAGAGAAAAAAAGTTGAAATCCTCGCCTAAAACATACCCATTTGTCTATAATATATAGGTATGTCAGAATGCGATGAATATGTATATTAACTATGCGCTTGCATGTGATCAAAATTGTTTTTTTTTTTTTATTTGCACACTCCAGTAAAAGAGGCGCAATTGCAATAAATACAGCAATGTTGCTGTTGCTCGTTACTCGTTGCTGTTGTTTTCCACATCGTTAGTATCGCTAGTGTTGTGCTAAGAGAATATTCATCATGGTTTTCTGCAGAGCTAATGCCACTAACTGTTAATAAATACAATTTCCAGAAGTAGTAGAATACAACGTCAGTCTGAATTGCAGTTGTTTATGTGACTTACATCCAAAGTTATGAGCAGATAAATACATGCATGTGCAAGTAGATAAATTACAAATATTTTACCTTATAAATATTAAGAAAATAACCTTAAAGCTGAGATTATAACTATAATATATAATTGCATATGCTAAGCTGGAAAAGGTTGTACTTTTTTTTTAAAAAAATAATTTGGAAAATATTAATATTTTTAATGAAACTGTTAATTTTCAAGTACAGAGTCCAGACTGATACACGTGTTTACCTGCCGTGAAGGCAGAATATCAGGGTGTTTTCAACATATCATGATAATGCGTCGACAAGCGCATCATTGGACTTTGAAGGTGTACTGTTATTACGCCCGGTATCTCTACTGATTTCTGGGTCACTGCATCCAGTTGGAAAATGCAATTACACGTCGAATGGAACTAAATAAATACAGTCATTCTATTCCCTCGATTGGATTTTAAATTCATCCAGCACGACAATACCAACCTTAATTGGTCGGGTCAACTGAAACTGTGTGCATTGATCCTCGTGGTACCAGATTTACAACTTCGGTTGGGTGCCGCAAGTGAAAACTCACTCACTAGCTTTTACATTCCAAACTGTGTCGAATAGAACCGTGAACTTAGTCGCCTTTCACGACTGGCATGCCTTACCTCGGGAATATTCTAACCGGTTTTTCACGGAGATGTTTTCAAGTACATTTAATTAAAATAGTATTTTGATGAATGAGGACAACTAAAATTAAAGCCAGAGTTGCTATAAGGAAATCGACTAAATTAAAAAATTATGTGTAATTATTAAATGCGTTTACAATATATTAATCTGGTTTAGATAAACCTAGACTTTTCGTTAATAAGTCTCTTGATTTCAGCTCTTTCCACTTATAGAATGAAGTTTCCACACTGCAGTGGACATTTTCTCTATTCAATCCTAAGAGTTAGTTTTATTGGGTTTACAATATCTTAATCTATATAACAATACTAAGTTATTCTATTGCTCCGGTTACTTCTTGTTATCATCAGCTTAGGTTCTCTACTATAAAATATTTTAGGTAGCTCTACGCATCGCAGAGTCTTTTTATTACTAAAAAATTTGCGTATTCGATACTCGTAGTTTATCTTCTTTCATATTGAAAACTTCATTTTAGCCAGTGGTTGAACATAAATTCCATTCTAACTATTGACACTACAATGTCAGTAAAATGTTTGTTAGTATAATTAAATTCATTTTATTTCAGATTTTAATGTTAAAATAAAGAACTGTTAAAACCTATTAAAAATTTTAAGTCCAAGCAAATATGCCATATGCAACTATATAGCCAGCAGAAAAGTACATATCTTTGCAGCCATAAATAACGGACACTCATTAACCTTTGACCATGAAGACAAGCAACATTATTTTGTTTGCAAATAAAAATAAATCATTTAAAATCTTAAAATATGCAGAAAGATAGCCGTCGGGATTAGTAACAGTTGTGCTAAGATAAATGACATTACAGGCTGGCTGTGTGCATTCGAGCTTGTATACCGCAATGTCTGTCAGTTATAAGCCAGACCAAGAAAAACATCTAATTCTGCATATGTGCCGAAGTAATTAGAAAAATCACAGATGCAAAGTTAGGTAAAAAATTTCTCTACATTATTAAATTTGTAATATTTTTTGTTTATTTTATAAATTATTTTATTTATTTTAAATTTTACTTAAAGTGATTTTAGAATCTAATTTCTTCAGTTTACTAATGAATTCTTGGTGATATGTTTCTATTATTCTCACTATATAGTTCCCTTAATTTTTCACAAAAAAACAAAAAAAAAATTAGAATGGGTTCGAACAGTAATGGAGAAAACAACAACAAAAATTTTAATTAATTTATTGAAATCTTGTTGACCATGTTTCGAGTATTGCCAATTACTCCTTATCAATGATCTTAGAAAATATTCTTAAAAAAATAAGTAATCACCGTTAGTTTTAAGTGATTATTTTCAATTTTATGTTGATTAATATTAATATATTATTTACTTTTTCTACCTAGACACTTTATATCAACCTGACTATTTAAAGTTTCTCTCCTTTAAATATAATAAATTAAATTTATAAAATATGCATAACGTAGATTGTTACAAATATATGTAGTATATCTATATATAGTTTTATTATATATTTCTTATTACTTATTTACCAAGTTAACGTCGAGGCTTTGGTTTTGACTTCGACAGTTACAAGTGACATTTCGAATTGCAGGTCCACCATAAAATTGTTAAAATCAAATAAGAAATAGTAAATATTTTAATTACTCGTTATATTATTACCTTACTCGCTCTTGTATTCGTTGCGGCAGTTGTGTACTGGTACTCGTTATAAACAAACCATTTAAATGAGACATAATCGTTAATCGCGAACAAGTGCCAGCGTTGCAATGCGGCACCAGATTTACAGACACTTCACAAACGGAATTAAAATTTACTGTTGACACTTAAGCAGCTTATATCTTTCACATAAAATCCATTTCACAGTTTGAGATACTTTTCAGTACAATCTAATACAACGATCGCTGTACTTCACGTTTACATACTTGTAAAAGTCAATCAATTTAAGTTGAGTTGGCTTGACTGCAAATAAGACGAATAGATCGATTTTATTAGTTAAACAAAATAAAATGACATTAAAATAATGAAGTTGGTTTTTATAGCAAACGGGTTATCGAATTTCAAGCTAATCACATCAAATATGTTGTAGATACAAATGTGCATTGATTAGTAGGCTCATGAGAATTTATTGCACATAAACCAATTTTATATATTGTAGTTAGTAAAATATTTGAAAAGAGAATGTAGCATGTTATGGGGTTCTGATTTTATTAAAGAAGGAAAGATTGTCTAAGAAAGATATTCGATTAAAATAATTTATTAAGCTTAGACATTATAAAATTTTGAGTTTTGGACATTTATCTTTGTAACATTTATCTTGAATGAATATTTATTAAAAAAAAGTGGAATTTTTTATGGCGAAAAAAATAAAAAGTATAATTAAAAAAATTTTATTGAACCTCTTAAACACACTAGTTAGTTTATAAATATATATATAGAAGGTTACAAAAAATATACCCATAAGTTTAAACATGCTTTAAATGATCACATTTTAAACGAAGAAAGTTCAAAATCTTTAAGAATCGAATTTGAAAACTCCTATCGTCTATAAACACTCTAAGCATGCTACAAACCGCAGTATGAATTAGCACAAGTTTAGACTGTATGATTTCAACAGAGAGGAAGTACTAAGAAGAGGAAGAGAAAGTCATTCATTAGCAGATGACATCTATTGCCATATTCCCAGAGAATTGCGTATTTATTCATTAATAATAAAGGACAAAGGTGCACTATGATCCATGAGATCTATTACGATATTCCTAGAGATAATCTCCTAAACACACCCGGACTGTTTGAGGCTAATGACAAACCTAATCATATATTTTCGTTCTAAGTCTTGGTAAATTTTGATTTGGTTTGAGAGAAGCTTAACAGAAGTACTGAAGTCATTTACTGACAATTAACAGAAACATTCCTAGTTATGACTTTAATTTCTGTGCAGATACATTTAGATTGAGAAATCTATCACTTTTCTGTCGATAATTTGAAAATATTGTATGGATCACCGTAGCCACCCTAGGCAGTAGCTCAAACCATCTAAAACAGTTTGTTTTCATTTATCGATTTTAGACAAAGAAATCTATCATTGTTGTTATTGACTTGAATCAAATGTGTAGAGACTCTTAAAATTATTAATGTAAAAATATTCAATGTTTCTATCAAATTTAGTCAAAGAAAGCTATACCTTTGATTGTTGATTCGAACAAGATTGTTCTTTAGAGCCCAAGTTATTTCAAGCAGTTTCTATTCCTTCTTTTTATTCAGGCTAAGAATTGGCACATTAAGCCTTTCGCTGCAGATTAAAACTAAAGGCTCGATTAGACAACGGTCACCTGGTTATATTAGATAAAAATATCAAAATTGTTTCTTAACAAATACATTTCAATAGTAATGCTCGATATAACGTATTCTGTCGTGAGAGGCTGCTCGCATCCAGTAGGAATCACTCGATACTATTTGGAGTATATTTGGAGTATTTGGACTATTTGGAGTTAGTTAATGGATTTCATTTACGGTACCCGACCGGAGTGACGGATACCACCGGAGTCACGGCCCACAGCATGTGCTAACTAATTGAGGTTAATCCTTTCAATAGGAGTATCGTATTAACGATAGTTAAAACACAAAATTGTGAGAGTAGAAAACTTTTGATTTCTATATTTAGAAAATTACTAATTTGGATAGTCTAATTTTTATTGTGTCAGACTTTACGGTGACTAATAACTTGGTCATTTTCTTTACCCATTCTTAACTGTACATGTGGGGCCGAAATATGTCTATCCATTTGAACCCTATTTATGTAGATGATGGCATGTGTTTTTTCGCTTTAGACCTAAAGATTACATATTGTCAAACTTAATAATGATAATTTTGCGATAAAAAAAAAAAATTAGTACATTATTAGATGTATCTATCAGTGTATAGTAATCTATAGTGAACCAATAAAGTCGGCAGTGAATACGCAGTGGCTTCCATGAATAATTGAAGCATCTAGCTACCCTGATACTTTAACATTAATTGTCACATATCTTTTATCTGATGTTTAAATGAAACTCAGTAGATATTTAGTATATATTTCTTATAATTTGTAAGTACAATAATTTATATGATCTTAATATGCTCACATTTAATTTTAATATGAAATCTTGATTTTTTATATATTAATGTGTTGGGTACGATAACTAATTATATAAATTAAACCTCCGATATATTATTTTTTCACTCACCAATCATACAATATACAAGTATTCATATGTATGTATATTATATTTTTGTAATACTTATATTAAATATATATAGATATATGTTCAATATTGACTTGTAACCTCCCAAGCGTTAAAACATACGTGTTTGCTGCGTTGCTTCGGTGCGAGAGCAACATAATATGCAGCATGTGTGCCGTGTGTTTTGGTTAGGGTGCCGCGCATGTGCATTTGCTTAAATGCTCAGGAACAAAGATGAAGATTCCGGCGATGGCATCAGCCGCCATCAAGGAGGGGCACTGGCAGTAGCATCATTAACTCATCATTGCAACCTTTCAATTTGACGAGTGTTGCAACACAAAATCAGCTGCTGTAGTTACACATTTTTTGCATGCAGCAAATGTTGTTCAACTCTGTCTTTTGTTGTTCTCATTGTTGTTGCTCTTGTTGTTGTTGTTGTTGTTGTTGTTGTTGTTGTTGTTGGCACTTTAAATACTGCCGTTGCACTTTTCTTTTCCTTAGTCATATTGTATTAAAACTTCATGTGCAATGAATGTGAATGGCATCTTGTGAATGTGCATTGGACAAGAGATACAGATACACTTTTTGGCAGATTTTTTTTTTATTCTTTTTATATTTATTTAATTTTTTTTTTGATTTTTTTTTTGATTAAATTTTACCTTTTATTTTGGAACCAGTTTCAGTGCACGACGTAGAACTCTAGAGTGTGTGTATCTTCTACTGCGTGCTGTTGCTTTTGGCATATCTTGGCACTCGTCGTTTGTGCAGGAAATGCCTGCTGCATCATATGGTCCTGACGACTGTAGTAGTAAATTTAATTTCAGACGAGGTTATTTTTTCCTAAAGAATTTTACCCAGTTTTGTTTTATTTTTTTTTTTTTGTTTTACATGTTTTGTATATAATTTTTATTTAGTAATTTTTGTCGCCTTTTTGCTTGAGTTGAGTTGCTGCTATCTTATTTGGAAGTCTGATCTTGGCACATCCACTCATTACATTAGGTCAGTGTTCTTTCGCGATCAAGATTTACTTTTCTCAAGATTGTTGCAGTGCATTAACTTTAGCGAGATACGTCGTCGTTGTATGCTTTTTTAATGAGGTTCTTCGACTATTTTGTTACTTAATTTTGGTATTTACTTATCTGAGATTTTATTTAAAAAATTTTGTATCTCAAGACATTTTTGAAATTTTATTTTATTTATTTAAAAAAATTTTTTTTACTCTTTTTTGATACTGGAATTTTAATGAGCAGGAATATTAAAGTTATTTAGAATGTTTAATAAACTATTTATATTTTAGATATTAGTGAGGAAATATAATATATGTTTCTATGTAAATTTTTCGAAATTAATTTTCGCACTTAATTTCGAAAGTTGTTAGAAATCAGTGCCCAGTATCGCATTTCAACTTCTGTGATTTGCTAAATTTTTTTGCCAGGCTTTTTATGCAAGATTTGCTTCTCACTATGCAGTGTACACAGAAAAATGCTGTTGCAATTGTTTTAGCAGCAATTGCCATTGCCGTCGTCGTTGTCGTTCTTGTTGTTGTTGTTGTTGTTTGTTGTTTCTGTTGCAAATTGCAATAAAATTTACACTCAGCAATGTAAAATGTGTTGTGTTGTGTTGCTTGTTGTAAAAAAAATTGTTGCATAAATTTGTGTCAGCAATAAAAAATATTTATGGCGACTCTATTTCAACACGCAACTCTGGCCTGACGTCGTAAATTTGCCATATGTACATTTAAGCCTAAAGTTTCTAAATGAACAGAGAAAAATAAATAAATAAATAACAGAATTTAAAGAAAAAAAGCTAAAAAAACAAAAAAATTTAAATTATAAATAAATTAGTACTGACAAATATTTTGCAAAAATTCGGAAAAAATAAAGCAGCAATTAGAGAAAAGTTTATTGCATTTTGCAGCTGAATATGCTGAATTTTTAATGGTTCACATTCCAAAATTCAAACAACATTGAAGGTGCTAATCTGATTGCTTCATTACAGCAGCAAAATTGCAAAAACCTTTGAATTTTTTTTTTTTTTTGGATAATGAAAATAAATTGCACCGAGAAAAAATCCATTCGATTTTATTTGCAATAATTTGAAACTATTTAAAAATTAATGAATATAAAAATAAATGACTAGATATTAGAATTTTTTATTGATATTGCAATCAATTATCTTATACCATACTTATTTGTATGATTAGCGGCCCCCTACATCACTCGTATGCTTGAAGTGAAAAATTGTTTATATTACTAACTAAAATTATTCCTAATAATTAAAATGTGGTTTTAGTATTTCAAGATGCCATTAAATTATTTAGAATTGGTCAACAGAAAAGAAGTTATTGTGCATTATGACAATGTCTGATCACATAAACCTCTGGTGACTTGGAACAAACTGATGAAATTTATTGGAACCTAGTTTGAGACATCTACAGTATAGCCCGAATCTTACATGGTCTGACTACTATTTGTTTCTATCTCAGCATAACTCTGTCAATGGTAAAATATGGGTCGACCGAAGAGCCGCTAAAAATCAATTGTTTTCGCCGATGAATCACAGAATTTCTTTACCGAAGAAATTATAAAGCTAGCCAAATAATGGCAAGAGATATTAAATAATAATGGCCAATGGATAATTAATCAAAAATAATTTACATTAAAGAAAATATTTGTTCAAAAAAGTACCAAAGAATCACAGATACATTTTACATCACCAAATATTTTTAGTTATTTGGTTTAAATATATAATTCTATCTATAAGGTTCTTTGATTATTTAAAAATTTTATAACAATTTTTTAAACAATGTTTTCTAAGTTGGAATACTACTTATGGAAAAAAAAGATTAGTCGTCACTTCTAATTTGAAAGGCACGAGCTCTAAACCTGGCACTTGCAGTTTACTAAATTATATACGGACTGTAAATTAATTGAATATAAACTAGAATATTTCCTAAGACCACTGATGATGGGTACTTGGTGCTCGAAACAGCGTTATATGGCCAGCCAAATTTTAATAAATTAACTAAAATTTTTGTTTTTGTTTCTTCATTACTATTCGAACCTTTCGAAAACTAAACTTCGTACTATTTACTTGAAGTAAACTTTAAATTAAACTTAGAGCACACTTTAACTAACTCATATATTAGCATTGAATAAAGTATATAATTGAAGGCACTTAGAACTATCCACAGTCAAAGTCAATGGTATATATTAAACAAGATCATCCAAAGCACAATCAAATCTTGATAGTATATATTAAACTCAATCCAATTAATTGAAGGCAGCAAATTACACATAAATAGAATAAATAGGTATGCCAATTAGCTATAATTAACTGGTGCGCTTGGAATAAACTCATTATCTCAGACTAAATAAGAATTTGGTGCATTTTTTTATCGTTTCTTACAACATAATCAATAGACTAGCTACCATATTAAAATTGTGACTACCTCACATCATATTATGGATTATTTATTTCCTTTAATGTACAATAACTTCGAATTCATTAATTTGAGTTAAAGTACAGGTATTACTACATGAAATTACTGACAGTAGTTGGCAGTGTAAGCTGTGTAAGAGTATCATTAATTATTTAAGATTCAAACGACTCGATTAGATTAGATTAATAAACAGAGATTGAATTAGGTTCAATAAAACTGATAGATGAACACAAGCAAGAAACTCGACTTAATTTGATTCGATTAAGTTGAACAAGTTTCGATAGATTTTAATTAAATTCCGATGCATTCGTTTAGATTTGTTGCACTCCCCTTCTATGAAAATAATTACACGCTTTTGCCTTGGAAAGTATTTATTGTGTAATTCACTGAACATGCAAGTATTTTTACGGCTATGAAGAACGGCCCGCAGCTATTGTCAATCTGGAAGAAGGTGCAACTCTTTATTGTTTTCTGGATTTTTTGTAAAATATTCTTTTTTTTTGTGTTAAATTTTATTCTATTTCTCTTGAAAGTTAATTTGAGTTTAAATAAATGCACATGCGTTTATGTAATTAATTTCTTTTTTCTCCGGGATTGCTATCTGGTAGCTTGCAGTCTCTTGTAATGCAATTTATATAGGATCCACTGTGCCGGCATTAAGTTGTCATGGTTCAGTTGCTTGATTGTTCTGCTGTCTTCTGTCGTTAATGTTAATGTGTATTCCATTCTAATATACAATAATATGCATATTGCATTATACTTGCTGCAATATAGCTGAGTCCCGCAAAGTGCATTGTCTGCTAAAGTGGCACTTAACATATGTGCACTAGCAAATTGATATAGGATAGAATGCAGCACGTAGGTTAACAGTAATGCTACATACAAACCATATACATACAACATAATTATTTATATCACATGTAATTTATTATATTAAACAATATTCTAAATAATAAATGCAATAAAATATAACTATTATATGCGGTGACAATAAAAACATATTTTTTATTATTTATTTGTGTGTTATCTTACTGCTTCACAAAAAAAGTCTTGTCTTTCGACTTGCACTTAAGTAATAATTTCTTATTTTTTGCATATCATGTCATCACCAATTTTGAATATATGTCCCCGGGGAAGTCTATTAACCAAGGACGAGCTAGAAAGCATTAAGACCGAGAAGAGAAGATGAGAAAATGGTGGTTGCGCTGTTGAGTTTTAAGTGTAGCATTGAAGATCATGGTGTGAGATTTAAGACTATAAGAAAACAAACAAACGAAATAAAACTATGTTGTTATAGTATAACTTTAAGCAGCATTGATTCTATATTAAAAACTGTTTAGATAAGGAAAGGAGTGCACACAAAGAAAAAGAGCGAAAAAAGTCAAGGTATGGAACGTTAGCTCCGGATGAGGCGTTAGCGCGCAAGAGCCTATATTACTTATGAAAGAGAAAACTCAAGTTCATGAGCAGTGAGTATATGGTTTACCCTCCATTCAATCAGAACCCGGGAAGCTAAAATGTGTGCAATTTTTAACATACAACGGAATCACTATAACAAATTAAAGCGTAGCCTAGGAAGATGTCAGAATTAATATGACTGAAAGTGATGTTTCATTTTATCAAACAAATATGGAACTCAAATATTCATCTCTACAAAAGTTTGGATATTAAATACAAATGAAATGGAAGTCCAATTTCATGAAATTAAAAAAATGGAAGATTACCACTGTAGTCCAGTCAGAAACGCTGACTTTATTAACCAATGTCTACGAAAATATTTGAGCCACAAAGACATCCAATTCAGAACTGCTGGCTCCGACAAGGCAAACTAGACGAAAAAAACTAATTTAAAAAAGCAAATGGACTGGAGTAGGTGCATTCTTAATAGACTTAATAGCGATATTGCTTGACAGGAACTACGATGAAATCTTCAACTTCGAAGGCTACACAATATGCTAGCCATGCTTTGGAGAAAAACAGTAAAATGTAAAATGAAAGATGCAAATTATTTATGAAAGAAAGTCGTTATATATTCACATAAAAGAGTTCATAACAAGAACTCAATATTTCATCTAGGAGGACAGAATCACATATACACATAATTTTGGACATATAGCGAAATAATTGGGAACCTTAGAAGTATTGTATCCAGAGGTAAAAGTAAACGGAGAGAAAAAACATAAAGATTTCCAACACAATTGATAAATCCATTGTAACCATAGCTTGGACAAATGATAAGTGAAATGATATAACTATTGTTATATGAAATAAACAATATTAATACACATAGGTTTAAATGTGTGTTAATGTTGGAACAATGACTTTAGTAATCTACACTAAAATCTACGACACTAATATCTAAATTACACATCTTTTACCAGGTAGACATAATCCTTATGTCAGATAATCCATTAAAGCTTTACGAACGACTCCGACAAACAGTAAATGTTTTGGAAAAATTTGCTAATAGAAATTGAGTGATTTTATACAGAATACCTTCATATTGTAGTTTTGTCGGAAATGAGGTAGTATACGAATTGGTAAAGGACGCTGTCGCAAGGCAGCTATATGAGTCGAAGCTAATTCTGGATGTCAGCCAAAATCACTTCAAAATCCTAGCTAACCACAAATACAGGCTTTATGCTTTTGTGTCAGTAAAGTTTTACATACTTTAAACGGAATTTTAGACAACTTGAGTATAAACAGGGTTTTGATTTACGAGATATTGCTCGTGTTTAAGTCAGGAGAGTAGTAGTTAATTTACTGTCCTGAATTAATATAAGTTTTATTGCACCTTAAATATGATCTAAAAATGACCACAGAACTATTTCTGAAGTTAAAAGAGTAAGTAACTGAACTTTGTGTTACCTTTCTACAAGTTCTTTTTAGTTTTTTACCTGGCTTATTATATTAAGCTGATAATAATGTTAAGTTTTTAAACGTTGGTAATCAATGGATCGAAAGTATCCCATTATTGTCGGTATTGTAGACCCAAAAATCAGTGATTGGTACGTATTCAATCATCGTCATTGGAGACATAGTGCATAAAAATATGTCTTACTACATACAATAAATTCTATGTAATTTTATAAGTATTTCAATTAAAAAGTTATCACCATTATATTTTTAATAAATTTATATGATTATGTGTTAATAAAAGAACAATAAATATTAGTTTATTATGTATAATAAAAACAGGAAATAATTCAGAATTTTCATTGCTTAGGATTGTAAGGCTTGAATTTGTGAACATTAAAATTCATGTTCTATTTATTGCCATTCCAACTAATATCGTTGACTGCGTCGAGTGGACTGTGTTATTAGTTGTTTCATATCCCAAAAGTGTGTTGCCCGATACTTCCTGTAAAATATACGAAGGTTCAAGCAACCAACAGTGTTGGCACATAAACACTACGCATGCTGAATCCAGTATTATATTTGCTGAAAATGTAAAACTCATGAAGATATAAAATCCAATAACAGAAGGAACAACAACAAAAATATAATAAAAAATGAAAACAAAAACAATAACCATAATAATAGCAGCACGTTACCAGAATAATAACTTCCAAGAGCAAAA